>NC_133422.1:98846439-99149469 GCF_049350105.2 Macaca mulatta | reverse complement strand
ATAAATAAGACATTGCATGTGTCCCCCAAAGAGTCACCCCGTCTCCAAAATCTCATGGCCTTCCAATTTCAACTTTCATCACTAACTAGATGATGAACTCTCCTTTGCTTACCACAAACTGTCAGTTGAGTGAATCCAACCTACCCTTGGGCCAGCTGTGTATTTCTTGTCTACACTGCGTAGAGAAGTGGGAACACAGAGCACTTTCTTCTCCCTGCTCCTAGGTATGTGAGCAGGGCTCCCTGGGGGTGACAAGTACTGACTCTACAACCAGTTTTTGCTTTTGTGTTTCATAGGTGTCAGACACACTCTTAGGCACTGGAGATCTAGCAGCAAATATAACCAATACCTCTTTACGTTTATGAAAATTTCACTCCAGGACAGGAAGACAGAAAAACAAATGAACAGATTGTCAGAGAGTCTAGAGTCTGGAGGTGATGCTAGTGAAAGGAGTTAATAAACTGGATTAAGTATCTTCAAATATTAAACTCAAGTCTGGGAGGTCAGATATGCATGAGGGTTAGAATCCTAAAGTCTCCATGCAAGTGTTAAATGCAAACAGATAAGTACCATGGAAATTACGAGGGAGGGAGAGCTAAACCCAGCTTCAGTGGTCAAGGCAAAGCTGGATTTCAAAAGAGGAAAGTCCCAGATAAGTTAATCATAGGTGAACAGAAATTATTTTCAAATTGTCTCTCAAATCAGAACTCTCTTTGCTTAGGCAATAGGCATGTCTTACATAGACTTCCAATGACCTTTGTAGAGCATTGTGGATTTCAGCAACAAGTTCATAGCCAAAAATGTGCAAGGAATATCTAATGGGCAAAATGGGTAGACTGTCAGAGTAAAAGGAGATAAGACTGTTGGGGTAAAGAGCAGCAGTGTTTAGAAAACACTTTCACATACATCAACCAGTTCACTTTCACAATAATCCCTTCACAAAGAAGATATCTGATTTGAAAGGGCGGAGGATGAGATTATGTGCTCAATGTGTTCATCAATGGAAAACAATGGACGAATTCTGAAGAAATAGCACTTTCATGTTAATGGGAAGTAACACATCTGTGTCTCAACCTCTATTCTTGAACCCTATCTCTTACTTCCAATGTCGCTTGTCCTTGGCTCCAGAGTCTTCAGCTTTTTTTTTTTTTTTTTTTTTTTTGGTTTTAACCACACGTCAAAGCAATCTCCTAGCACTCCTCAGCTGAACTTACCCTCTAGTTTGGATTCCCACAACTTCTCATCTCTGAGCTGTCTCCCACAGTTTCTTCAAAGAACTTTTCCTCTTTATTTTGTAAACTGGCTTTTTCTTTTTGTCCTACTTCAATTCCCTCCTCACACACAGAAAAGTTCTCTGATCATAAGAATCCTCAAAGAGCATTAATAAGCATGTAAGATTGATACAACACTATTCAGGTTATATCCTGTGTTTTCTTTCTTTTCCATTTATCTGGCAGATTTTATTTATTGTTATCTCCAGATTTAGCTTTAGTGAGCCCTGTGAGTAAATGCCATAATTAATTCTACTTCACACTTATTTTTTCAAGTGAGTGGAAAGTACTCTAAAATAAACATTTGCTTAATGTATGAAAAAAACACAAGACAAAATTTGATTTATGAAATGTTCACATCAAGAAATCTTTAAAAATTTAGCTTCATTAGAGAATGTAAAATGTGCTTATGAAATAGAGCAATGCAATGATTCCATAAGGCAAGACATACTCACACTTTCTGTCATAGCTACTGTGACGTCCTCAAGAAACCAAACTGAAGGGAAGATCATTGGACCTTGACTGGAGCATCGCAATCACTCAGAAAGATGGGAGTAATAATTATGCCAATTTCCTAGGGTTTGGGGAGGAATAAATCAAATACTTTATGTGTAGTGCTTGGTGCACAGCTGGCACACAGCAAGAAGTCAGAAATCCAGCAAGATGTTTAATTAGAATAAAAACCACCAAAGAGTTAAATGTTATAGGTGGGTACTTGGATAGTATTTTATACTAGGACAATATTATACTATATTTTATTATAATCATATATATAACTATAGTTATATGCCATCTCTCTATATATACTATATATATTTTACTATAGTAAAAATATTTTACAATATTAACAAAATTTGATATTTTATATCGTCCTGTACCCATTATTCTCTTTTAATCTTTTCAGATAGTCAAGAAGCTTTCTATATATATTTCTCTAGAAGAAAAAAAAGCAATAGTTGATAATAAATATCCACATTTTACTTTGTTGTTCTGTTTTGTTTGTGCATGGGAACAAGTGCTCTAAGTAGACACAAAAATCATAACAAATAAAAACATTCTTCATGCGACAGCTAATATGCATGTTCGAGATTAGTCAGTTTCTCACTATACCTATTCCTTTCCTCCCAGGCACAGAGATAGACTATGTTTTCTAGTTGCCCTTGTCATTAAGCATGGCCCTCTGACTGACATAAACCACTTCAAAGCCTGGCCCATAGAAATATCCCTTGCACTCCCCCACTTTGTCCATATCCTGTAATATCCAGCAGACTGGACATTGAAGCCTGGGGCAAATGTGTAAGCCATGTGTTCAAGAAAGCCGAGCTTCCTCTGCCAACAACCTTGACTATGCCATGATGTAGAAGCTCTGCTGCACCCACTCAATGTCCCTGTCCCAACTGGACATGACAGGAATAAGAAATAACTTTCTATTTGCCCTAAGTCACTGGGGTATCTGGGTTTGCCTGTCACTGGACTTAATTTTTCTTTAGGCTTTTTTTTTTTTTTTTTTTCTGAGACAGATCTGGCTCTGTTGCCCAGGCTGGAGTGCAGTGGCACAATCTTGGTTCACTGCAACTGCTGCCACCCAGGTTCAAGCAATTCTCCTGCCTCGGCTCCCCCAAGTAGCTGGCTTACAGGTGCGCACCACCATACCGGGCAAATTTTTTGTATTTTGAGTAGAGATGGGGTTTCACCATGTTGGCCAGGCTGGTCTCGAACTCCTGACCTCAGGTGAGCCATCAACCTTGACCTCCCAAAGTGCTGGGATTACAGGCCTGAGCCACCACGCCTGGCCCTAAGAAACAGGCTCTTCTTAAAAGAATCAAGCATTTTGGAGTACAAACTGCACAGCTTAAGATGTTAGTAGGATGGAAACTTACATGACTAGAACTCACATATCGGCTGGTCAGTGAGACATGGCTTACTATCTCACCCACAGAGTCAAGCTCAGAAAGAGGGTGAGAAGGAAATTACAGAAAATTGGGTATTTCTAGAGCATAGAAGAACCTTTATAACTTCCTAGGATGAAGCCTAACCACCTTGCAAGTTACTTCTAGATGCCCCATATCCAGCATGACTTCTGAGAGGCAGAGGCTCAATGGTGAGGGAAGAGTTTTAGGTAGATGGGCCCTGCCTGAGACAGGTTCTGTGGCCTAGTGCCCTGCCATTTATAGGCAGGGAGTGGTTAAAGTGGTTAAAGTTTCCTGTGTCCTGAGCAAGGTGTGAAGGGGGAGCTTAGTCAGAATCATACCTGCAAGACAGGTGGAGATAATAAAGGATTACCTGTGTGGGGGATGAGGGCGTTGAACGTTCTGTGCTGGGGAAGGATGAGTAGTACTTAGAATGTGAAGAAAGAGAGACAAAGGCTTCCAGACAAAGGGAAGAGTTCATTCCTGCCGAGGCGAGCAAGTGTTTAAACTAATTTCTTCATGTGGGGCCTTTGGGTATAATTTGCTTTTAATATGCCAAATGATTATGGTAACCCTATTATAATGCATTTCATTTTAATATTTAACTGAAGCAATCGTGGAACACTTTGTTTTTTATTTAAAAAATTATAAAAGATTACAGCTGCCCTTCGCAAAGTATTTGTTAATGACATCACAATTACTTTGTGCACCTTTTACCAATTTACCTGAATGTCTTTCATCATAGAAATATAAAGGTGGAATATTTATTCACTTACAAAGGTAAAACCACAGACACATTGACATGAAGAATAGAAATTCACTAAATTAAGCCAATATCTATGGAACAGAAATCTTGAGCCAAGTCCTAAACATGCTAAACATGCGCTCTTGCCGATTGCCAGAAGCAAGAGTTGACATAATGCTGGGCCCTTAGTCAAGGGTACTTTTATCTTTACTGAGCAACCTTTGGAAAGTCTGAGTCAGTAGTTGTTGGAAATATTTCCAATGTAAGGCAGAGGTTTGTGTATAAAAATTACTATAAACCGAAAAATCTATTAGTAATATTATCTTAATCTACTATATCTTTAAAAATGCAGGTTTCTAATTCATTCAGAGTTAAATTTGTATCATTTCAGAAAAAAATTAAATGCTTTATATTTGTTAAATTATGAGTGCATTTGGAAATACCGTAGCTTAGTAAGAGCCAAATTACATTTAAGCCTCTTTGTTGATGAAGTAACCCCAAAAGTGAGATGAAGAATAGCAGAGATAAGCATTGCTAGAAGTAGATAAATGAAGCTAGTCTCTTGAAACTTACTAAGTTTATCTCTTTCTCTTCTTGCTCACACACAAGGGTAAGTTTGAGGGGTGAGTCATCTGACCATAGAAACTAAACAGACACTTGGAGATGCTTTTCAGAATTAAATGATGGCAGAGAAAGACAAAGAATATGTATTCCTACATTTTGAAAATGAAGAAATTTCTCATGAAAAAGGGGAATAAAACACAAAAAGATGAGTTATTACTAAATGAAAAAGACTATACAGTCGTTTTCTTTCTAAGGTCCAAAACCTAAATGTCAATCACGTGGGTACCTCTGGAGGGACGGAATACACCCTGCTTCATACTGAAGCAGGTATCTGGCATGTTCCTAACAGGAAAGCATGTGTGTGTGTGTGTGTGTGTGTGTGTGTGTGTGTGTGTTTTAAGTTCAATCAATTTATTTACCAGTTCTAGGTTGATTCTTCACTGACTTCCTGGTGACAGCAGGTTATCACTGCGAGAATAACGGTGATGAACAAAATATATAATTTGAGCAGCATCAGGCCTCGTATAGAGACAGTGATAAATAAATAACAGTTCTTGCCACTCTCAGATTGCACTAGAACCATGTGTTTATAATATCAAATAAATATAACTGTAGTGCTCTTACAACAGACCAAATTGAAATTGAAATTTTAGCTATTTCATGTGGTCAAGAAATGAAATAAGGACTTTTCTAAACAAGACATGGCTTTAGCCACCTATGTTTACTGAACCGTATCCAAATGAAAGTCTTCTGTATCCAAACTTCATGATAAAATGAAAAAGAACAGTTCACCCATAGGCTGAGTCACCCTTTTTTTTTTTTTTCATTACAGAAGCTACTATGTGGGAGTCAGTTAGGCATTTTGGGAAATTATACCTACCACCTACTCAAAGATTTAATAATAAAATGTACTATTTTTTTAATATGCATCAAATAGGTGAAATTTAAGTGGAAATTTTCCAAAAGATTTTAAGGATCTGTTTAATATGCTATTAAGGGAGGGGAGGAGAGCTCTAAATTAGCTAGGATATATTTTAAATGATTGACTCCCCAGCTGTTACATAACAGCAACTAACTCTAACCAACCCAACAAAACAAAGTCAATTTTACCAAACCCTGAAAAAATCCCCATGGATTCCCAATCATCTCCTCTACCAGTTAAAGTCCCTATAAATGTTACATCGTTATTGCCTGCAGAAACAATACTTCTAGGAGTTACTTGGTTGATTTTGTGTTTTCGTTTTGTTTTGTTTTAAGATGAATTCATATCGTTGAGTATCAGCTTAGCGTTTAATGTGGTCAAACCAGAAGTAGATAAAGGAAGCTGGACTCTTGAAACTTACTAATTTTATCTCTTTCTCTAGATTTGAATATATCTAGAGAATATATCTAGAGAATATATAGAGATGCCTATAGGGTAACTTCTATAGGCATCTCTGAAACACTTTTTCAAAATAAGTAACAAAAGATAAGGAGGTGGGAGAGAAGGCTTGAAATGTTCATTTTCTGCAATCATTTGCTACACACTGACTTAGGAGATTACATTATAAAAATTCCGTCTATACCATGTTAGTAATAACCAGAAAAAACTGTTGAATTGTTGGTTAAAATGTTCTTTAATTTTTCTTTGCTTTTAAGAAAAATATTTTTCAAAATCTGATTGCATCTCCCCCATCCTTATTTCCTTATTTGTAGTCTTAGTTGATCTGTTCTGGATATTTTTAGATCATAAAAAAGTAGACAGAGAAAAAAAATTTAAAGTGCTCGGCAGGCAGAGAGCTCTCACAGTGCCGTCTCACTTCATCCACTTCTTTATGTAATTTTTAAGTTAGTTTCCTGCTGCTTCCATAAGTGTTTCGACTTTAGAATCCCTGCCCACACAGATACACTATTGACAAAAAATACAAGAAGATGTCCTTTTAATTTATTTCATAATATGTGAATTCAGGGTAGAACCTGGAAAAAAATAAAATGTGGACCGAAACAGTGTCCAGGAGGGAAGTGAGGAAATCTCTTTTTTCCCCTAGTACTTTCTAAGCTTTCTTTCATTATCTATGCCAAAGACGTGAGGTATACCCTTGTTACATTTGGCAAATATGGACCTGTTGATTCTATCAGGAAGATACTAGGATAGAGTTTGGCTTCCTATGTTCTTGGGAAATTCCCTAACTTGTTTTCATTACTGTAATAATGAGATTATTTATTTACTTGAAAGGGGTGGGGCAGATATGATTCGATTTTCTTTAGAAGGCATTGTATAGTTATTGCTCTAACAATTTCTTCACTGATTCCCAAAGTTAAACAAAAATCATGACAGAATAACTTTTTAATCATCTGACATTTAACATGTCTCTACTTCTTTCTACTACTCAATTCAAAGTAGAAATGTCTGCAAATTAAAAGGGGAGGAGTCACTTACACACACATACACACACACACACAAACACACACATGAACACTGAAGGGAATTTCCAATTTGCTAGCAGTTTGTGTTCCAAGGCTCCACTATTTGGAACTTGGAATACGTAATTTTAAGTATATAGTGGTGATCTTTTACAAGAATTTAGCTTTCCCTTCATAAATTGAAATAAATAGTCAAAAAGAATTGAATAAAACACAAAACTGGCTCGTGGTTCCCCAGGCTGTACAGGAAGCATAGTGGCTTCTGCTTCTGGGGAGGCCTCTGGAAGCTTCCAATCACGGTGGAAAGCGAAGAGGGAGTGAGCCATCTCCCATGGTGGGAGCAGGAGCAAGAGAGAGAGTGGGGAGGTGCCATCCACTTAAACAACCAGAACTCATGAGAACTCACTCACAAGGACAGTACCAAGAGGGGTGGTGTTAAACTATTCAGGAGAAATTGCCCCTGTGATCCAATCTCTCCCCACCTGGCCCCATCTCCAACATGGGGAATTACAATTGAGCATGAGATTCGGGTGGGAACACAGATCCAGACCATATGAAACCACAGTTATTTCTCATCTCACAGTTCTGTGGGTCAGAAGTCTCAGAGGGTCTGGCCATTCTCCACTGCAGACCTTGTGAGGCTGAAATCAAGGGGTCAGCCGTGCTCTCCGCGAGTTCCGCGGGTTCTACCAAATTCATTCTAGTTACCAGCAGAATCAGCTCCTTGAAACGCTAGGACTGAGGTCCCTGTTTCCTTTCTACTGCCACCCAGCACCTGCCCTCTATTCCCAGAGCCTACCCTCACTCTCCATCCCATGGGGCTCTCACGCCATGACAGCAGCTGGGTCCCTCACATCAACTCTCTTCCACACTTTGAATCTCTCTGACCTCTGCACCCAGCCTGAGCAAACTGAATTCTATGAACTCACCTGATTGAGCTATGCTCACTCAGGTATTCTCCATATGTTGTAGTTAACTCATCTGGGACCTTAATTACATCTGCAAAATCCCATCACAGCAGCACCTAGATTAGTGTTTAATTGAGTCACCACAGGACTAAAATCTTGGAAACTTCTTAGAATTTCACTTACAACAGAAGGTTAGCGTTTCCTACGGGCAACAGTTACCTTACCTACTTATCTTGTAATTGTCTCTCCCTGTGATTTTGCTTTAACTTCCTGTTTAAATAAAACATCATATTCTCTCTCCTCTGATCCTGAAAAAATATACATAATTTTGATATTTTTTAAAGTTCTTTTTGTTTTTGAAGAAAGGATATAAACAGCATCTGGAAATAAATAAATAAAATGTCTTATAATAAAGCATGTCCTTAATATTTATTAGTATATGAATACAAATTTAAATAAATCTATTTAGATTCTAGATTTTATTGCTCCAGTTCAATTTTCTCTAGGCTCAACTTCCAAATTCCCGGAGCTCTCATCTTTCTCTGAGCATCATCTAAATCCTGGTTAGGATATCGAGGGCTTAGAGAACACCCTCTCTCATCAACTTTTGCATTTTCTATTACCCCTCCACAATAATGTCTGTGATTCAATGAACTACTGGCTATATTGCATCCCAAAGCCACGTCAAAATCTCAATGCTCATTGCTTTTCTAATATTTCCTCATGACTTTTTCAGAATTTTTGTCCTGAGAGGGTATTTGGAGGTGCCACTGCCCCACTCACTGAAGCAACATGGCAGCTAGACACCTTTGACAGCTTTTCTCTTTCTCTTTCCTTTACAGGCCCTTCTTTTCTCTTGCTGAACCTGAGAAGTAGAATCAGAAGACAAGGCCAAGTTCATGCAGGGACAATGCTCCAACATTATCACATAGATGGAAATCCACTGTGTTCAGGGGGAAGACTGGGCTGATTTTATTAGCCTTTTTGGCCCGTGGCCTTGTCCACTCCCACTTTTGAGGATGCTTTTTGACAGCTGCTTGTTAGTTTATGTGTTCATTTGAGACAGGGTCTAACTCTGTTGCCCAGGCTGGAGTGCAGTGATGCCATCATAGCTCGCTGCAGCCTGGAACTCCTGGCCTCAAGTCATCCTCCTGTCTCAGTCTCCCAGAGCGCTGGGATTACAGGCATGAGCCAATGCACTCAGCTGACAGCTGCTTATTAATCATGGTTCTTGTATTGAATAACCTTTGTAGTTAATAGGTGAGGCATAGAAGGTAGGCTTGAGGACTCATAAATTGCCCCACCTACACCCCCACCGAAAGCAACACAATCTCTCCTAATTCTCTTGACACCCTGCACACACCCAACTTGGCTTCAGGGAAGGAAAATGGGTTCCTGCCACAATCTCCATGCAACAACTCCAGCCAAATGCAACACAGACCATAATGTCATTTATAATTTGAACTGTACCAGTTTAGACATTTAAAATATCTCACGGATTCATTGTTACATTCATCTTCGTTTTTTCTCCATTTCTGTTTTTGGCAATCCTCTAATTTCTTGTTCTCTTAAGTAAAAATAACAACAAAGTATAACAACAAAATAACAACAAAAGAAAGCTCTTCAAAAATACTTGGATTCTGGTATTTGTGCACGGTTTGAATCGGCAAGCTGTTTCTTAACTACTTGGACTAAAACAGAACAAAAGATATGCATTTGGGGAAAAAAGACTACAACAGGGGTGTGTGTGAGAGGCAGGTGCTGCTGGGAGGGGCCTCAAACAGGAGAAAAGCTTCGAAGTCCTATAGGGCACTGACCTGCAAGGACCAAGTTTGAACAGTTGTGTGGGAAGTTTGGGGGTTACTAAGCCAGCTTTGTCATGTAACTGTCATTTCCCCTCTTTCCTTTTTTGACAATAGCATTCCTTTCTTAATTTTTGCTGTTTTTTTTTAAAACACATTTAAAATGACATAAAGCAAACATACACACACAGGCACACACCTGCACTCACGTACACACACACACAGAAACTTCTGTGAGTTGCACAGAGGCCGACCCCTTTGCTTCAGTGAGGGCTGTGGAATTGGAATTTCATTCTCCGATGGACTTGCTCTGAAAAACAATTAAGTAAAGAGCTCCCACTGGTGGCAGAGGGAATTTTACTGTCCACACGAAATGCCTTTCCCTACCAGTCAGTGCTTGGATACCGGATCTCCGAGTCACAGATGAGAAGTGGGCTAATGTTGCTCTTTCACCATGTGATGTAGCAAATAAAATGCCATTGTTCTCCTAGGTGGCTGTGGGTATTAGTCACAGCTGACGCTAAGCAGGAGGTGTGTGGTGTGCTGCCAGGACTACGTTATTAGTTACAAGTCTGGATGGGCTCCCAATGCACCATTTTCAAGTAGCTTCAATGCCTTTAAACTTTTAGGGATTCCAAAGCTACTGCTGCAAAGCCAAGTTCCCTCACCTTAGAACAAAGATTGCTGCCTTTATTACCAGTCTTATATTTAACCAGAGAAAGTATAGCTTTTCCAAGTTTAAGCTTCTCTAAACTGCTTTTGAGGATGAACAGAGATTCTCTGCATGTGTCCGATATAATTGTCAAATACCAAATTTGAACACAGGTTCTGAGTCACCTGAAGAACCAGCCCGTGTCACCAAAACAAGCATAAATAGCAACTCTGCTGTGGGACTCTTCACCTGCCACGGATGTTTCCATAAATGTTTCAGCAGATACCATTTTCATAACAATTACCAAGAATGTGTGTGAGAGTGTTTTTTTTTTTTAATTTATAGTCTGTGAAAAATGAAATAGAAGAGAGTAATGCTGGATTTATATGGGAGGAAAATGTAGGTTCTTCTCCCATTTGGTGTCTTAAAGTACTTTGATACATCTGTCCAAATAGACATTATCATGAACAAGAAAAGATGGGACTGGGACCGGTAGAAACTCAAAGTAACAAGAACAGTTTCCAAGAAAGAAGCAAGGCTATTAAATATTAGGTTGCTGCAAAAGTAATTGTGGTCTTTGCCACTTGAAAATAATGGCAAAAAACATAATTACTTTTGCAATAATTGAATTAGACTCAAGATAAAAATCCATACTCAACTTACTTTTAAATCCCAAACTTATGTATTTTTCTAATCAGACCTCAACATAGAACTTCACTTAGATTTTCTTATGATTTGGGTTATGTAAACCTCCTGGGATTTATAAAACAATTGGATGACTTGAATCCTTCTCTTTAGGTCAGATCTTGTCAGCTTGTGATGCCACCTACAGTGAAAATTTATTAAGTATACAACCTAATTTTGCTATGTTATTTCTAGAGTCTATGAGTTATAACTACATAGCATAAGTAATGGCTTAATTAAATTAATTTAAGGTATGGTGTTAAGATTAACTGCGCCAGCTCACCATGGTCTGTAGTAATTGGAGATCTCATGTTGTACCTCTTTTTTTAAAATCACAATGTCAATCTCTTTAAATTACTTAGACCCAAAAAGGAAAATCAGGAAGACAGCAAGGGCAATGAAAGGCATGGTCAGGAGAGATCCGTTGAGAATAGTGAATTAGAAAAGATAATGTTTAGTTTAGTTTTCAAAACATACTCTCGAGCACTGTGTAGTGTTTTTAAAGCACTAGTACAGCTTGATGCCCACCCCCTTTTAAACTTGACTCATTTGTTCACTGATTAGTGCAAATGCCATGTGATAAGTGGTCTGCACATGTCTGCTTCATGCACCCACACGTGATGGACAAGGCTGCTCTTGAAAAGCTGCCACAAGATTGCATACCTCCACCTATAAGGAATCACAGGGACACAAGTGATTGTTGCTTATTCTTTGAAGTTTTGCATATTCCCAGAAACATCAAGAAGAAAGCACAAGGCAACCCTGCAAAGGTTCCAGCACTTTCCCTCCGGGGAGGCTGCTGCCAGTGGGTCAGCTGCAGCACAGCTGTCCACAAGGTTTCCCTCCTGCCAGGTGAAACACAGAATCCAAGCTGCAAATATGGGGAAGCATGTCCTGGTACAGGCTGACTTTACTGGAGTCAGTGCTCTCTTTCACCTCCATGCTGGTAGGGCCATGGGCCATGACAGCGAATTCAACAAAACTGCTCATCATGAGGTATCATGAGAGCCAGAGTTATGGGGGCCTGTTTACAGATTGGCACATTTCCTGAAGAGTGAATACATTTTGGGGTACAAACAGAGAGGCATGCACTCACACAGGTTTGCACATATGTGATTTTAATAGCCCTATCCACATTATAGTTAGGAAGAAGTCATCTTTGTTTAGGAAAATGAATTTCCAAATTTATAATTTGAAAAGGGTGATTCTAAACCTAAGGGCTTAAGGGAGATGACAGAGTTAGCAGTTGTAAACAGGACTGAGGGGATGCCAGAGAGAAGCGGGGAAAAAGGAGGAGGCAATCTTGGGGGAAACTGGAGCTTACAGTCAAGTGGCCAGAAATAATGTCCCTGTAGAGGACTAGCTGATGAGCTTTTATAGAACTTGCATAGGATACTGTATGCAAACAATTGACAATAGAGAGGGTGTTCCATTTTTAAATAAATTTTACAAGATTTACCTGTCCTTCTGTCTTTGAGCTATATAGGAAAAGAGGGTAAATTTGAGTTCTGTGCTAGGGAAGGTGCAACAGAAAAAACAGCTGAAGATAAACTTCGAGACAAATATGACCTTGCATATGTAAGCATTTGGGAAGTTCTGTGATTTTTGAGCTGGATGATGAGTTTTTTTCCAAGATTCCAGGTAGTTGGTGGTTTATTTCAAAAGTATCTAAATCCCATAGGACTTGGAAGTCATTGCTGATAACTGGATAATTAAGGATTTGGTAATTCAGACACTGTAGATATTTCAAATTATAACAGAATCAACTCATTACTATATTGATTATAAAAGGTCATCCCTACCTACCCCAAAACACACAACACACACACACACACACACACACACACACACTCCTATACATTGACTTGATGGGAAATGGTTTGCTTTTTTCTCAGATGAGGAAAGATTCTGCAAAACATATTCCTGTTTTACAAGGGAGATCAAACTGATTATTTCCCCTGTAAGTACTTTTTATACATAATCAAACACATCAATAAAAGTGAAAAGGTATTTAAGAAATTATGTGTCCCAACCTCCTCATTTCAAAGACGAGAAATCAAAAGCCCAGGGAACTCTACATAACACGTCGGTGCAGGTTTGAGAGTTTAACAGGTTCGTATAGTTAGACACGTGGCCTGCTTTAAATTGATGTTGATGTATCATTTTGATGCTTTTAGTTTTTGTGAGAAATGCAATAGCATTATCCAATATAAATTTACTTTTAACTGCAAATAAAATTTAACTAGTTTCTCACCAATGTTTACCTTAAAAGTGGACTCTGATTTTCACAGTAACGTAGAGAATATACACTCAGATGTGTGTACACCTAATCACACAACTGCTCACCTATATTCCACCTCTTCTGCCCAACTTTAATAATCTCACTGAAATAAGATAGGAAGGAAACTCACAAGAGATCTCAAAGTTTCATGGTCTAGATCAATTGTGATGGATAAAATATCAACGACATACAATAAAATAACTGGGAAAGTGTAGGCAAAGCTTTGTGAAAGTACCTCTAGAGTTGTTGCAAAAAATAAAGTAAAAAGGTTTCTTACTTATTTCCCATAGCAAAAGCACCCTCCCTACTGCTCTGCTTCTGTCCATGCTTCCATAATTTTCACAAGAGCCAGTCTTTTAAGTCTAAGTCCATCACTTACAAATTCCCCATTCCAACTTCCTATTTTCAATATATCACATTCTGTTTACTTTCTAAAACAAAACACCAAAACCAAAAAGGCAAAACAAAACAAATGGAAACACTCTTTTTTACTAGTGCAACTTCAAATCAAGTCTTTTATCTTTAAACCTGAAATCTCCCACTAGACTTCCAACTCTCACATTTATCTCTAGATTCTTTCTTCTTTTGTCTTATTCACTATTAATTCATGTGCTTACTACAATGTCTGAAACATAGTAGGGGAAACATAATTATTTTCTTAACGTATCATGTGATTTTGCACACAGTTGCCTGGCTAATTTACCAACATTTCCCCATTATCAGTGTAGTGCTTAAAAACCTTTCATTATTGCCCGTTGTAGATATAGTACACTTTTTAAAATCTTTAATTGTTACTGTCTCTTCTCTTGTCTTGTCAGTCTGGTCTCAGTGTACCTTTCTCCTCCTTCTAACATATGCCCTCAAGCCTAGTTTCTGTAGATATCGTGGATGATGTCCGCGTTGTGCCTGAGGAATGCACTCCCTACCCTTTATCTGTCTCAGCCTGGGTCTGGTCTTATCACCTCCATCAAAACAACCTGCTGCAATGATGTCTCAGCTCAGTTCACTGCAGCTGAACTCATTCTCTCCACACCCTTCTCCACAACTGGCTTCCTCTCTATCTCCCTCCCCAGCAATGGTACCACTCCCTCTCAATCAAAAGACAAGGAGTGGGATCATTTCACTCCTCCCTATCTGCCCCAATCCAATCATTCACGAATGCAGCTATGCTGTTATGACTTCCTTAACTTCCACTTTTGACAAATTTTACATGAATTCCCCTCTCACTCCAGGGACTAGACTGCTGCCTCGAGGATCACTCTGCCCATCAGCTTTGCTCATTCAGGGTCTTTTCCTCCACAGCTTGGCACTATGTGGAGCCCTGGGAAGTGACGGTCAGAAAAAGAATCATGGCTCTGCCCATCAAAACCATAAAAGCTTTCATCGAGGAAGACAACCAGGTGTACTAGTGAATGCTATTCAACGCCTATCCCACAACAATCATCTAGTTTTTCTTCTGTCCTAACAGAGTCCTAATTTTTCTCAATGCACCCCTAATGTCAGTCGTGTCATTTTCTACATCTAGGTGGAGAGTGGATATTCACCAGATTACATGTTGACTAGTTTCTTGAGTTCATAATAAATACATTTCTAAATGACAATTTTTGTGTAGACTATGATTACAATTTTAACACCTGGAGGCAAAGGTATTATGATATAATGAAAAAGAGGGAATTGGAAACACCTCCTCTGCCTCAGGAGAATTTGTAGTTAGATTGCACACCCCAAAAGGTGTATAACTCACAAAAAGCTAATCAGTGACTTATAAAAATTACATAGATCTCATTTATTTTTACCCTGAAATATTTTAGCAAGAAATTGTTGATGTATTTTCTGCCAACTGGTTTCTTTCTTCTTTTTAAAAAACTATTTGATAGAGAAAAGCTTTTTCACACATTTAGGGAAAAAATCTAAAAGATAGGAAAAATTATTCATTTTTGCTTACTCCAACATCCCCTGGAAAGATATGACTAGAAATTAGGTGACAGCATTATTTTTAAAACACAAAAGAGTAAGAGAATGAGAGATCTCAAATCAGGAGTTCAGGTGCTGAATTCGGCAACCTTAGATAAGCAATTTAAATACGAGGAGAGTGACAGTGTGCAGTCTATTCAAAAACTTGCCAACATAAACAAACAAAACATTTCTTCCTTAATCCCAAACAAGGTGCAGAGTTTGTATTTGACAAATATGCTATAAACTGATGGAGTTCATCAAATATTTAAGTTCTACCTGAGCCATTAAAAGTCAAGCAAACAAGATATTTCTCAGGCATTCAGAACAGAGAGGCATTTATGCATAAAATAGAATGTATTTCTTCTTAGAGGTTCTGCAATATATATTTTTTTTTTTTTTTGAGATGGAGTCTTGCTCTGTCACTCAGGTTGTAGTGTAATGGCGCGATCTCTGCTCACTGCAACCTCCGCCCCCAGGTGCAAGTGATTCTCCTGCCTCAGCCTCTAGAGTAGTAGGGATTACAGGCACCCACCAGCACGCCTGGCTAATTTTTGTATTTTTAGTACAGACGGCGTTTCACCATATTGGTCAGGCTGGTCTCAAACTCCTGACCTCAGGTGACTGCCCGCCTCGGCCTCCCAAAGTGCTAGGATTACAGGTGTGAGCCACCGTGCCCAGCCACTTTAGCTATTTTTAATACTGAGTTTGATCAGGGCATCAAAATACATAGGAGTCCTCCTTTTAATTTACAAAGAAAGACACTGTCATATATGTCACCTAAAGCAAGGGTCCCCAACCCCTGGGCTGTGGACCAGTACCAGTCTATGGCCTGTTAGCACAGCAGGAGGTGAGCAGTGGGTGAGTGAGCATGACTGCCAGAGCTCTGCCTCCTGCCAGATCAGCGGGCATTAGCTTCTCATAGGACCCAGAATCCTATTTTGAACCACGCAGGGGAGGAATACAGGTTGCGGGCTCATTATGAGAATTTCATGCCCAATGATCTGAGGTGGAACAGTTTCATCCTGAAACCATCCCTTCCCACTCCCCCTCATTCATGGGAAAACCGTCTTCCATGAAACTGGTCCCTGGTGCCAAACACATTGGGGACCACTGCCCTAAAGCACTGTGCTCAATGACTGTATATGTGTGTGACTGTGCGCCTGTGTGTGAGCATGTGTGAAACTGTAAGTGTGAGCCTGTGTGAGTCTGTGAGCATGTGTGTGTGTGCGTGTGTGTGCAAGTATGGGTCCATGTGGTCGTGAGCATGTGTGTGAGTGTGCAAGTGTAACCTCATGTGCAAGCCTCTGTGATCTTGTGTGTGAGCGTGTGTGTAAGCCTGTGTGTGTGAGCCTGTGTGTGCATGTGCGTCTGTGAGCATGTATGAGCCTGTGTCTGTGAGGATGTGTGAGTGTGAGCCCGTATGTGTGTATGAGCATATGTGTGTAAGCCTGTGTGTGTGAGCACCTGTATGTGTGAGACAGCATGTGTGTGGGTGTGTGAGCTTGTGTGTTGTGTGTGTTGGAGTGTGTATAATTGTCAGCCTGTGTGTGAGCATGTGAGAGCATGCATGTGGGTGTGTGTGAGCTTGTGTGTGGTGTGGGTGTGAGCATATGTGTTTATATAATTTTGAGCCTGTGTGTGTGAACATGCTTGTGTGTGAGCCTGTGTGTGCATGTGCGTCTGTGAGCATGTATGAGCCTGTGTGTGTCTGTGAGGATGTGTGAGTGTGAGCCCGTATATGTGTATGAGCATATGTGTGTAAGCCTGTGTGTGTGAGCACCTGTATGTGTGAGACAGCATGTGTGTGGGTGTGTGAGCTTGTGTGTTGTGTGTGTTGGAGTGTGTATGTGTAATTGTCAGCCTGTGTGTGAGCATGTGAGAGCATGCATGTGGGTGGGTGTGAGCTTGTGTGTGGTGTGGGTGTGAGCATATGTGTTTACCTAATTTTGAGCCTGTGTGTGTGAACATGCGTGTGTGTGAACCTGTGAGTAGGTGTGAGCACGTGTGTGTGTGCAAGAATGGGTCCATGTGGCCATGAGCATGTGTGTGAGTGTGCAAGTGTAACCTCATGTGCTCGGTATGTGACCGTGTGTGAGTCTGTGTGTGAGCATGTGTGTGAGTTCGTGTGTGGTGAGAGTTTTTAACAGTGTATAGGTGAGTATTTAAGAAATTGCATTCTGAGGGCAGAGCTCAGTAACAACAGATGGTTGGTAACTGCTGAGATACGAGACTCTAATAGACATGACCAAAGCAGAAATAAGCAGAGGATCAGACCAGCCCGGCTATGGCTGTGAACACTACTCATCACTTTTACTGTACGGTGACCTCCCATTAGGAATGGTCAGAGAGTAGAATAAATTCCAATCTTTGTCCCATTTCTGTCGCCTTCAGGGGCTTTCATGGGGTTGGTATCACTTACCCTGTGCTCTGGGTGGTGCCACAAGAGTTTTGGAAGAGGTGACTGTTTTCAACACTGTTGGAATTCACTACTGTGCTCCCTTTTTATATGTCATCATTTAATTGGTGCTGTGTCAAATGCCAAGGAAGAGGTGGTACAGAGAAGATAAGTGGAAATGTAGAGACCTGGGTTCCGGCCTCAGTCTTGATGTGCATTAACTGTGGGGCTTTGTCTCTTTTATGGAATCATAGCATTTTAAACTAGTGGCATTTATGAGATGATTCTTTTTCTTTAACTTCAACATTTTTCAAATAAGTAATGGATACACATTGCTTGCTGTTGGATATTCAGAAAAAAAAGAAAATAAATGAATACCCAGGGAGGCTGAGTGACACAGCCCAGCTCGCCCATCTTGTGTGCACTGGAACCTGGTTCTGTCTCCACAAGTAGGTAGGTTGGAACAGAAGCAGGGCACTCACCTGGCTCTGGGTCCCTGTCCCTGGGAGCCATGACTGTGAATAGCATAGCCACATGTATCAATTTACAGCAGTGTGTAATAGCCAAATGTAGCAGAGTTCGTTTGAAAGCCCTCATCCAAGCGAGGCAGTTAGAAAAAGCAAAGCGTGGTTTGAGGAATCAAGATGATGGTAAAAACAGAAATTAAAACATCATAAAAATGCAAAGAGCCAATATTAGAAAACTGATGTACTTTAGAAATAATAAGACTTGTTTTGGGAATCTTGCATAGTTATTATGAGACAAAATTAAGTCACACTTAGGAAAATTTTTGAAATTAAAAATGTATGCAAGTAAAAGCATTACTATTAATACTGAAAAAATACAATTTTTAATTATAAAATATCTATGTAAAAATTGTACATTCCCTTAATACTTTAAATTGGTAAAATGCCATTACATGCCGAATCACACTGCTATGGATGAAGTTGTTGAATATTACATTACTTCGTCTTTTCCTTCCAGTTTGATGCCCTTAAAAGAGAGAAGCCCAGAGGAATCTCATAATACATAGGAGTCTATATTAGAAACTGCAAGGATAAAGAAAATTGGTTTTAAATACGATGGCGTTTTTCACATTATTTCTGTATTACACCAAGAAGATTTTATATCAACATTTATTTAACATGCTATTCTCTATCTAAAATATTTGGATGTAAAAATGGGTTAATTCAAATATAATTCCAGTCACAGCTCTTTTACAAAAATGTGAAACAGAAGCAGCACTTGAGCAATAAAAAAATATATTCTAAGAAAAAATATTTGTAAAAGTACTAGCGGAAAAGAAAGAGATTGATGCCTATAGTGAAATAAATATGGAAAAAAATTATTCTTAATGAGATCATGATGCTCTTTGGTATACACAAGCATGCTACTCATTAATTCTTAGACCTATAATACAAGGATTTTTTTCTGGTTTTTTTTTTTCTTTTTTAAGAGAGAATATTGAGGATATATTGAACCCCTACTCCTCTTTCCTGAGTCTTTGTCCTTCCCTAATGGTAAAAGTTGGCTTAGGTATGGATTATCTGCTGGAAGAAAGTGGTACACTTAAATCCAGCATTCCTATTACTGAGAGATCTTGTATCAGTTAAGCATCTTCTTTCATGAATTACAAGAGGAAAATAAGTAGATAATATTCACAGCGATTTAGGATAGATTAGAAATTCCTCTTACTAGCTTATGGATAAATTCATGTGAAGAGCAAATCACTATACAACAAGGAGGTTTAGTCTGGAGAGAAGATGTAAAGTCCAAATGAGTGACTCTGTCACTAGTTGCAGCCATCGGTATTGCTGAGACCTCCCAGAGAGGAGGGCAGAGGGATTCACACAGTCATTTCACATTCCATGAGAAATAGCCTTGCTTCTCATAGCCTCCTCTTATTTTTCTCTCAAAAAAAAAAAAAAAAGCAATTTGTAACATTATATAAGTTGCATGAACCATCTTAACTGTTCTGCATGAAAAACTTGAGCACTTGGCAATCTTATTATCATCGTTTTACAAATGAAGAAATTGAGGCTTAGAGAGATCCACTGGCTGCAGCCAACACGAAACCAGGATTTCAACTTAAGTTGTCTATAAGTGAAGCCCAGTCAACTAACCATTAGGTCCAATACTGAAATTTATTTCCAGTCTTTCATTTCATGGTAAGCTGGTATTAATGAGAAGACCACATACAGTACAATATTGTGATTTATAAAGTCTTCATTTACAATTTCACTTAAATTCACAATGAATACAAATAATTTAAGGTTAATGTAAGCAAAAAACTACAAAAGATGATCTTTTCTCAAGGAAATTCTATAAAATGAGTAGTTTAAAAAACACCCATTTTAAGCAAGTACGATGGTATTCTTTCAATAAATGGGTGATTCTTAAGTGGTTATGTCAGCTGATTTAAATAGTTTTATGGGAGGCCGAGGCGTCTGGATCACGAAATCAGGAGTTCTCATGCCTAAGATGGTGAAACCCCATCTCCACCAAAAATACAAAAAACAATTAGCTGGGTGTGGTGGCGGGTACCTGTAATCCCAGCTACTTGGGAGGCTGAGGCAGAGAACTGCTTGAACACGGGAGGCGGAGCTTGCAATGAGCCGAGATCACACCACTTCACTCCAGTCTGGGTGACAGAGTGAGACTCCATCTCAAAAAAAAAAAAAAAAAAAAAAAAAAAAGTCTCCAATACCTGGAAACTGATTACATCTACTCAAGTATACGCTGTAAATTATACTAGGCAGTTGTATATAAAGGTATAGCTTGTACACAACACAAGGCTTTTGCACTTCTGGACTGAAATCTACCTATTACTATGGTCTCCAAGTCTTATGACCAAAGGTCTAAATTCACCCCAAAAAGGTATTTTTGCTTTTTTGCAGGAGTTCTGGGTTGGCGAGTACTATCCTGAAGTCACAAACAGGCAAAGCTGCCTGAGTTGCAAAGTATAGAGAAGGTTGGTGATAATATTGAAGAAGGCTCTCTACTCAGCCATTTAGTGGGCCAGTTTCATGAGTATTATCAGCACAGATTAATGACTAGATTAGCAAAGTTAGAGAGAAAAAAGTCAAACTGAAGCAAACGCATTTATAAAATTAGATTCAGAAACTAATATGAACAAAATATTTTCTCATGTTTAGTCTTTACCAACCATAAAGCTGCACTGTAAAAGTAACCTCAGAATCCAGTGCCTGAACAAAATTGGGCTTTAGTGATGTATTCTCCAAGGTTCCTTGTTAGTTACATTTTCCAGTAACTTTTGTTCAAAAAAATTCTGTTTTACGTTATTGAATACTTTTAAACACTACTTGGAAGCAGAGTGTTAGAAAAGCAGGCACTACTTATTTTATCTATCTATCTATCTATCTATCTATCTATCTATCTATCTATATAGATAGATATATCTTTCTACTTATTATAACATTGAGATTGCACTCCTGCAGACGACATGATTCTATATCTAGAAAATCCCATAGTCTCAGCCCAAAAGCTCTTTCAACAACATCAGCAAAGTTTCAGGAAACAAAACCAATGCACAAAAATCACTGGCATTCCTATATACCAACAAAAGCCAAGCTGAGAGTGAAATCAGAAAGGCAATCTCATTCACAATTGCCACAAAAAGAATAAAATACCTAGGAGTATGGGTAAGCAGGGAGGTAAAAGATCTCAACAATGAGATTTACAAAATAGTCCTCAAAGAAATCAGAGAAGACACAAACCAATGGGAAAACATCCCAAGCTCATGGATAGGAAGAATGAATATCATTAAAATGGCCATACTGCCCAGTGCAATTTACAGATTCAATGCTATTCCTATCAAACCACCAATTATGTTCCTCACAGAACTAGAAAACAAAAAACTATTTTTAAATTCATGTGAACCAAACAAGATCCTCAATAGTCAAGGTAATCCTCAGCAAAAAGAACAAAGCTGGAGATGTCATGTCATCGGACTTCAAACTATAACTACAGGGCAACAGTAACCAAAACAACATGGTGCTAGTACAAAAACAGGCACATAGGCCAATGGAACAGAGTAGAGAGCCCAGAAACAAGGCTGAATAACTATGACCAACTGATCTTTGACAAAGCTGACAAAAACAAGTAATGGCGAAAAGACTCCTTAGTCGATAAATGATGCTGGGATTACTGGCTAGCCATATGTGGAAGACTTAAGCTGGACCCCTTCTTTCGAACTTTTACAAAAATAAAAGCAAGATGGATTAAAGTCTTAAGTGTAAAACCCAGAACTCTAAAAACTCTACAAGACAACCTAGGCAATACTATTTTGGACACAGGAACAGGAAAAGATTTCATGACAAACACACCAAAAGCAATTGCAACAAAAGCAAAAATTGACAAGTGGGATCTAATTAAACGTAGGAGCTTCTGCACAGCAAAAGAAACTGTCAACAGAGTAAAGAGACAACCTACAGAGTGGGAGAACATTTTTGCAAACTATATGTCTGACAAAGGTCTAATATCCAGCATCTATGAGGAACTTAAACAAATGTACAAGAGAAAAACAACCTCATTAAAAAGAAGGCAAAGGACATCAACAGACACTTTTCAAAATAAAACATTCATATGGCTAACAAGCATATTAAGAAAGCTCAATATCGTTGATCATTAGACAAATGCAAATCAAGACCACAATAAGATACTATCTCGCACCAGTCAGAATGGCTATTATCAAAAAGTCAAAAAATAACAGATGCTGGCAAGGTTTCAGAAAAAAAGGGAACACTTATACACTGTTGGGCAGAGTGTGAATAAGTTCAACCACTGCAGAAAGCAGTACAGAAACCCCTCAAAGACTTAAATGCAAACTACGATTCAACCCATCAATCCTATTACTGGGTATATAGGCAGAGGAATAGAAATAATTCTACCATGAAGACACAAGCACATGAATGTTCACTGCCACACTGTTCACAATAGCAAAGACGTGGAATCAACCTAAATGTCCATTAATGACAGATTGCATAAAGAAACTGTGGTACATACACACTATGGAATACTATGCAGCCACAAAAAAAAGAGATCATGTCCTTTGCAGAAACATTGATGGGGCTGGAGTCTCATCACCAGGGGCAGCTCCATCTTTAAAAGTGCTGGACAAAACACTAAATAGGTCTGATTGTGTTGAAACACTATTCAAATATGAACCCAATACTGCATGTTCTTAGTTACAAGTGGAAGCTAAATGATGAGAACAAAGAAAGCGAGTGCAGGAGAGCCCAACTGGGAACCAGCACAGAAGGACAGAAGCCTATTATCCTCAACCAACTCACACAGGAACAGAAAACCAAGTAACGCATGTTCTCACCTATAAGAGGGAGTTAAAGGATGACAACTTATAACACAAAGGAGACAACAGATACTGGGGTCTACTTGATGGCGGAGGGTGGGACGAGCGAGAGGGAGAGAAAAAATAACTATTGGGTACTCAGCTCAACTCCTGGGTGATAAAATAATCTGTACAACAAACTCTTGTGACATGAGTTTGCCTCTGTTACAAACCTTCACATGTACCCCCAAAACTAAAATAAAAGTTAAAAAATATAACAAAAATATTATACTCATAAATATGATGCATTTATTTATAAAACTATCTGAGCTTCCTCAAATTGCAGATTTCTAGGTTAAAAAAGTGTGCTAGACAAATAAATGAATATACTAAATTTCTATAATTACTTTTATTCTCTAAATTATTATTTAAATAAACACAAACATTATATAGAAGCAGTGAGTAGTACAGAAAAATAATTTTCAAATCTTCATTTTCTGCCTTGTACAAATTCAATAAAAATATTATACTGTAGTATGTAGCAGATAAAATTATTCAAATGCCTCTTATTCACTTAAATAATCTGCTTAAAAATAAGAAGTATGAGTTCTCCTTAAATTAAATAATATTTGGAAATGTGCAGTAGATAAATAATTGTCTGTTGATTGATTTTTAAATTGTTATTAAAATCTCCAGGATATTTTAGCTGCAAAACATACATCTCACCAAATAATAACAGTAGTTACATGGAGAATAAGAACGAGTGATTTCTTTAAAATTAAAATGTATCTTGTTTGTATCAACATTGCTATGCATATAATTCCCATTTTGTCTTATTTTAAAACCAGCTTAGCTTCTTTAATGAAATTGGTACAATTTAGATTTCCATTGGGAAGGATATTTTTCCTCTATATTTTTAAATTTTTTTATAAAAAGAGAAACAACATAGTTTTGTATATATATCCAATATTTTAGATACACACACACACACACACACACACACACACACACACACATGCTTGCCTTAATTATAGCTTACAGATTCAATTCCAGCTGTGGCCCAGCTGAATTTGAAGCAATGTGTGATTTTGTTAGATTATAATTGGCATTTCCATATCATAAAGCCTAATATCAACATACCTGGTTCCCCATGGATGATGCTTTTAGAGAAAAATAAAACTAGCAGATAGAAGACATTAGGCAGATTCCACATCAAATATTTTTGTCTTTTTATATCTAAAGAGTATGATTTCAACACTTTTAAAGAAGAACTTTCATACTGATCTTACATAAACTTCAGTAAAGCCTAAGTGTCATCGACTCAGAGAATGAAAAATTTGTATAATGTGGAACACAATATGTTGTTAAACTTTTAACAACTTAAATATCATGAATTTTAAAAAAATCAATTATTTGTCAGCTATAAAATACTTCTCATATTCAAGAGCCTAAATGTGTATTCTTTAAAAACATTAAATTCATAGTAACAATAAATATTTATAGAGTGCTTGCAATTGGTCAGGTCTTGTTCAATGAGTGGCTAGATGTGATGTCATTTCTTCTTCACTGACATTTTCTGAGGTAGTATTATGTTTAGTCACAGTTCTTGTTCAATGGAAGAGGAAACTGAGACATGGGTAGGTGAAGTAACTTGTCCAGAGTTACACAAATGATGACTGAATTGGGCTTAGCTGACAAACCATTTAGAACTGCCAAAGAAACCCTTAACCTTGGCAACTTCTCATAAGGCAGAAATTTTCCAGCAATATCTTGAGAGTCAAATCCCCATTATTTATAGGTTTGGTGACTGTGAATAACAATAAATAGTTAAGAATGCTTGTTCCAAAAAGGTAGACATCAAATGCATGTAAGTAGAAAAAAACACACGAATTATTTATTTACACAGCATTCAACTTCTACTGAACAAGTCTGACAAATGAGATTCACTTGAAATGGAGTGGGGAGAGACAGACCGTGTTCAATGAATCAATCCATGATAAGTGCAATATAGAAAATAAAGGAAGGAAACACGAGTGAGAAAGTCCTTACGGGTGGGTTGGTGGTGAAATGGTAATCGCTCAGACAGGGAACTTTGTGACGTGCAGCCATCTGAGTGTAGACCTGAGAAAGGGCAAAGCACCAAGGCTAGGAGCCCATGAGTAGGGCATGTTTAGTGCACTTAAGGAGCAGCTGGAAGAGGAGAAAGTCCGGAGCATGATAAGCAAAGACTGGTGTGATGGGGTTGGAGTCAGAGAGAAGAGCTGGACCAGATCACATGGACCTTGTAGAGTTTGGCTAAGAGGAAAGGAAAGCTGGGAGGGGGTGGCCTAGGCTTCAGGTTAGAAAATGATCATTCTAGTTGCTGTGTGTAGGCTGGGTGGGGCTGAGGGAAGAGCAAAGAGGACAAGGGCAGGAGAGCCGAGCTGAGAGCCAGCACGGAGGGAAGGAAGCCTAGGAGCCACGACACGTTGAGATGTAGAATGCAACATCTTCATGGCACGCGACAGTTTTCAAAGTGCTTTCATGTCCTGCACAACCAGCAGTCTCATGAAAAGGAGAAGAAATGTTTCATCACCAGGAGAAGATCCATCTTTAAAAGTGCTGACTAAAACACTAAATACGTCTGATTCAGTGGAAATATTGTGCAAATATAAAAAGCAAATACTGTCTGTATTCATTGCAACAGGAGCTGGTGTTTCATTTACACTGGAGGGGAAATATAAGGGAGTGGAGGTATCTCTGTTTCTTGAGGCTCAATCTCTACAGTCAGAGAGTCAGGGCCCAGGGAACATGGTGCCTGCATATTGAGAACTCCTGCTACAGAACACACTTTACTTTTGTCTTGGTAGACAGCAGGTTGGTTGTTCTGCGGCCTCCTAAGCATATGAAGGAGATCAACTCCTAGGCTCTCACCCAGGCAAAAACAGGGACAGGAATATGCAGCCTGCATTTTCACAGAGAAGAGAAAGCACAAAATCAAAGCGTATTTTGCCAAGACATGAGTTTGTTTTTCCCTTGTAAGCCCAGCTTGCCCTTAACATTTCTCACTACATAGCCTCCTTATTCTTTGATTTCTGCCAATAACTATTTTCAATCTATTTTTTCTAATGTAAATAATGCCATGTACTAGGTTCCAAGAGTGAAAAATATAATGATGATACAGGTGGTAGCCTCAAGGAAGTTAGAAACTTTCACATGATAAATAAGGAAAAATATATAGTGAGAGCTCTAACCAAGCAAAAAGTGTAAGATAAGTGCTTAAAAATTGCCCTCAATATTTGAAGCAAAAGAATCAGCGGGAAAAAAAATGAAGAAGTGTTTTAAAATAAAAAAGGTCCTTAAAGGAGAGATAGGATCTTTGTAGATGCTTGAACTCAAATGATGTAGGTAAAGAGAGCACCAACTTTACTCCTCTTGTTCAGTTTTTGAGATATGGGAATCTGTCTTCAGGTTAATCATGTTAAGATGCTCAGAAGTAGCTGCTTATCATGTCTACACCTAATTAAACATATTTACTGTATTTGCTGGCTCTCAACCATCAGGTGCCAGCACATTCAAGAAACAGCAGACAGATAAGATGATCAATCCTGTTCACATTTATGTACATGGTATTTTGAACCTTCCCTGATTTTCCAATGTCTCTTTCTTCCTTCTCAGATACCACCCTATCTATAAACACATCACTTCTATTTTCTTCTCTTTTCTTTCCTTTTTTTTTTAGATGGAGTCTCGCTCTGCCATTGAGGCTAGAGTATAGTGGTATCATCTCAGCTCACTGCAACTTCTGCCTCCTGGGTTCAAGTGACTCTCCTGCCTCAGCCTCCTGAGTAGCTGGGACAAGAGGCACACGCCACAATGACTGGCTAAGTTTAATATTTTTAGTAGAGACGGGGTTTTGCCATGTTGGCCAGGCTGGTCTCGAACTCCTTACCTCAAGTAATCCACACACCTTGGCCTCCTCAGGTGCTGGGATGACAGGCTGAGCCACCACGCACAGCCTAGTTTCTCATACATTATCTGGTCCCTCGTTTTATGCATTCAGAAAAGATATACTAGTGTTACTTAAGTTTATCTAATAATACAGTTCTTATACTAGACTGTAAACCACTAGTCTCTACACCTATTAAAAGACCTATCACCACACCGTTCACAAAATTCTTTCTTGATGGAAGTCTATTAAATCAGGTAATATGAATACAGTACACAGCTCACTGCATGTCACAGTGAAAACCCTCAATAAGTGATACGTGTTATTATTGAATGCATTGATGGTTGGGTGGATAAATCTGCTGTAGACAAAATGCTTTTCCTGTATATTAAATAAAATGAGAATCCTTGCATCAACCAGAAATAATCTGCAAAAGTACAATAAAGAAGAAGAGTGTTAGCCCTCAAGATTGCTAGTGAGAGGTTTGTAATTTCAAGAGAATCAGAAAAAAATAAAAGAAGCTTCTTGGGATAAAAACAGCCAATGGAAGTGAATCTGGAAGGGTGGCTATAAAAAGTCTGGGCAGTGTCTGTCACGAAATCAGTTATAGGTAAATTCCTGTCAATTGAATTATTATCCATACTTAGAAGAAATTAAGAGAAATTAGTTAAAACTTATGGTTTCATAGGATTTCTCTAAGTTGCAGAAACCCTACAAGTATTTGTAAATCAGAGAAAGTTGTTTTTTCCTCCAACATAACATTGGACATGCAGGAAAATAACTCTTTCTTAGCATATGGGTAGACTCCATATAGAACTAAGAGAAGAGAAGTAAGCCTGAGGCAGCCAGATGGATTATGCCTGGGACCAGGATCAGAACTTTCACTATGTATGTGCTTGAATTGGATCATTTCTTTGCAGTGATTACACTATAATCCTGACATTGTAATCCTTTACTGAACTCTGTCTTAGTGTTCATTTAGGTATTACAGTGTGGATAAATAATTAAGGGGCAGGTTGTCTTCCCAATATAGTAGCTGCTGTTATAGGAATTTCCTGATGGAACTGATAGTGTTTGCTCATTTTTAGTGGGGAATGTTTCATTCTGTTTTGTTTTTGAAGAAATGGTGTAGCAGGCTGAATAATATCCAGTCAAAGATAGTCCTTCCTAATCCCTGCAACCTGTGAATGTTACCTAATATAGCAAAGGAACTTTGTAAATGTGATTAAGCTAAATACCTTGAGATGATGAGATTATCCTGGGTCACCTTCAGGTGGGCCTAACTGTAACCACAACGGTTCTAATGAGAGAGTGGCAAGCAGGTCAAAGAAAGAAGTGGGTGATGTGAAGACAGACTCATGAGATTGGAATCATGGGAAGACGGGTCAGGGCCAAAGAGTACAGGAGGCCTTAGAAGCTGGAAAAAAATGAAAAAAACAGATTCTCCCAGAGAGACTCCAGAAGGAACCAGCCTTGCAAATAGCTTAACTTAAGCCCAGTATGACTGATTTTGGATTTCTTGCCTCCAGAACAGCAAAACAAAAAATATATGTTGTTTTAACCATCAAGTTTGGGATAATTTCCTACAGCAACTACAGGAAGCTGATACAAATGAATAGGGAGTGAATCACAATAGATGTAATTCTAGAGTCACAGACAGGAGACTGAGAAATTTATAAAGATACCACACAACGCATCTGACTGGCCTGTGATTGAAAGAAGGCAACGGCCTGAGTGGAACGGCCTTGGAATTTTCTGTATAACTGGAAAAGAGATGATCTATGTAAGGAGAACATAAAACATTCTTTTTCTCTTTGCAGATGTATGATTTGGAAATTTATGTTCCAAATAATCTAGTTAAAAGGCACAGAGGTTGTCCCTTTACATGTCTACATCTATTTAGAATGATCTTATGAAAGAGGCATGAACACATGTGAAGGTGTCAGAGCAAATGTTTTTCCTGCATTTAGTTCTGTTGAAGCTGGCCCTGAAGGGTTTACTCTGGCATGGAGAACAGGTGTATTCTCTGCTCCAGCAATACTATTGGAATATCCTGTAAACAACTTGAATTCTATACTTTTAGTACTGTGCTGCCAAATTATGTCCGTAACATACATTTAGGGATGTGGCCATCACAGTATTTTCTTTCACCATCCGATTAGGTTTGGTCACCACATTCAATAACCAATAGCTGCTTGCTGCCTCCCGTGGCGGGACTACTCTGCTAGGTTAGGAATAAGACACAGTACCGACTCTTAAGGATCTCAGTGTCCAGTGAGGGGAAGAGATAAGTATATAGGAACATTGAAATAAGAAGTCAGGCTGTTCTAGGAGCACATGATCCAAACGTGAGAGCATAGAGAAATTTAAATTAGACACATCCATGAACTTATTAAAGAGGAGAGAAGCATTTATAAAATGTACAAATACAGTTGAAAAAATAATCAAGACTCCTGTTCTTTTTTAAATGTCTTTCAGAAGACATTTTAATAACGTGTGATTGTTCAAAAAACACAATGTACACTTCAGGATATATGCTGAATGAAGTCCTTGGGGAGTTTGCTGTTTGACAAGGATTGCTGTTAATGGGAGTCCTGTTGTTAAATCTGAGTGTGTGGCTTTGAAAAACTAAGCAGCACACGAAATGCTAATTTTTAACTTGTTGGTGGTAATTTCTGATTGCGTTGATCTGGAGTAAACAATTTTAGGTAGAAAGTGTTTCCTGTTGTGCTCCTTTTATTTCATTTATTGAGAATTAATGCCTATGGAAAACTGGTGAACTTGGCATACTGAAAGAATTATCACCTTCAAGTTCGTAAAGCCACAAAATATTTCCTTTAGGAAGCTCTCATAACCCAAAAAGACCTCTCAAACACTAAAATTCCTCAAATCCCTACAGAGGTCACCAATATGTACCTTCCAGCAATATTTAGGATTTCCCAGGGATAGAAATATGGTAAGACTTTGGAGACATGCCACATTTTAATTCAAATTCAACTAAATCCTCTGACTAGGTTTCTGTGTAAACAAAGCTCTTTCAAAGGAGAATCACAAACAGGAGTAACTTGAAAAAAAAACATGAAGTCTTCCTTCAAATAAATGCTTGAGATAAAACTAAATTAAACCCTAGGATCTTATTTTCTCACTAAGCTCTGGATAATAAGTACAATTTTAAAATTCAGTTTCATGACAGTTGTGGGTGTTATTGATTATGGCAGTTTATATGAAACATATTTACCAGTTTGGCTTATTTTTTTTTCCCTAAATGGATTGGTTGTTGGAACTGGCCATACTACCATGTATTGTCTTGTTATTTAATTGCAACTTCTCCAAACCAAGCCGAATGACTGTGCTGATTTTATGAAAAGTTATTTAGAGAAGGAAATATAAATTGTGATTTCTCACAGTTGTCATTTAATCTGAGGTCTTTGAACATAAAGAATCTTCTGAAAACAACTAAATTAATCCTTTAATTCTATTTTTGTATATAGTAAGTATTTTGGCCAACATTTAAGCAAACTAAGATTAGGGGCTAGGAGGACAATACGCACACCAAGAAATCTTTATTTACTTATTTATTTTTATTTATTTATTTATTTTGAGACAGAGTCTCGCTCTGTTGCCCAGGCTGGAGTGCAATGGTGTGATCTCAGCTCACTGCAAACTCTGCCTCCCAGGTTCAAGTAATTCTTCTGCCTCAGCCTCCTGAGTAGCTGGGATTACAGGCATGCACCACCATGCCTGGCTAATGTTTGTATTTTTAGTAGAGATGGGGTTTCGCCATGTTAGCCAGGCTGGTCTCGAACTCCTGACCTCAGGTGATCCCCCTGCCTTGGCCTCCGAAAGTGCTGGTACAAGACATTTGAATGTGCTAAGTTTTGATTAGATAGAATAAATTTAAATAATCAGGTATTCTGGAGACTTCAGTATATCTTCCACATGCATTGCACTTTCTCAAAGTCCAGTTAGCAATGAAGAGACTCAAAGCAAGATGGCAACAGATAGAAGAAGTTGAGTCAAAGAGTACTGGGAATAAGGCATAAGACATAAAATCAGCACAGGTTGATTGAGAAGCTGAGGTGTATTTCTGTCATATAAAATGTACTCTTAAGCTACAAGGATAGTTTTTGGCTTTTTGGGTTTTTTTTTTTTTTTTTTTTAAAGCTTCTAGACTTTTCTTAATGGGTAGCACTGTGAAATCAAAAGAGCTGGACTATAGAAAACTCTGGAATCTGTAATTTGATTTGGGAAAGTTAATTATCTTTACTGGGTTTTATTCCATTTTAGTAAAATAATGAAAGGGAAGGGTTGTATCATCTCTATGCCTTTATTCTCTTCTCTCTATGCAGTTAATACTGCCCTACTATAACTGGCCATCCTACCCCATTTGTATAATTGAAATGTCTCCTAACTCATTTCCCTGCCTGCAGCCTTATTGCCGTTAGTCCATTTTCCTCCTGAAACTAGAGTGAATGCTGACAGGATTGTGTCCTACTACCCTTTAAAGTGCTGGAGTACCGCTGCATTGGGCTCAGGATAAATGCCAGCTTCTTAAAGAGCGTCCCCTGCCCACACTTTATTTGCAACCCTGTTCCTGCTCCTGTTCCCTTTGCTCTCCCTGATCGGGCTTCCTGGCTTCCTCTGGAAGCAAATGTAAGTTCATTGTGCCTGTCTAAGGAGTCTCAGTCTCCATGTCATTTGCTTTTTTGAGAGAGACATCCTTAACTCCAGACTAGGTTGGGTGCTCCCTTAACATTTTCTACACCTTCTACTGTCTGTAACAGCTCATTTTACACACTCTACTGCCAGTGTCTGATTGTAAGAAGTTTTCTGAGTCAGATCTTGTCTGTATCACTCACTGTCACTCTAGTGCTTAGGGGTGACTTGACACCCAGAAGCATTCAATCCTTAATGGCTCAGCATGTGAACAAGTGAATTGATAAATTATATAACTATTCAGGCACATGGAGTGTGGGTTGATTCATATTATTTTCTTATTGCTAAAAAAACTATTCTCTTTATCACTTGTAAACCAAATAAGAATAATAAGATTTAGTATGACCTCAAATAATTCCTTTGACTTGCTTTTTCCAATAAGATTTCCCCTGATTTATAGAATTTGATTTTTTCCTAAAAAGTATAATTTGCACATTGCATTCAATTCCAGTAAAAGCAGTAAATGTTACAACCAAAGTAGTGAACATAATGGCATGCTAGGCCAGGCATGGTGGCTCACACCTGTAATCCCAGCACTTTGGGAGGCCAAGACAGGTGGATCACCTGAGGTCAGGAGTTCAAGACAAGAGCCTAGTCAACACGGTGAAACCTCGTCTCCACTAAAAAATACAAAAATTAGCCTGGTGCAGTAGTGCACACCTGTAGTCCCAGCTACTCGGGAGGCTGAGGGGGGAGAATGCCTTGAACCTTGGAGGCAGAGGTTGCAGTGAGCTGAGATTTTGCCACTGCACTCCAGTCTGGGTGATGGGAGTGAAACCCTGTCTGAAAATAATAATAATAATAATTATTATTATTATGCCATACTAATCTGATGAAATAAACAAACAACAAAAAAGGTGAAAATCTGGAAGCAACTAAGATGTCCTTTATAGGGGAAGGTATTAATAAACTGTGGTAACTCCAGACAGTGGAAAGAAAGATACATACATCATACATCTTGTCAGTTCTAAAAGAAAATGAACCACCAAGCCATGAAAAGATATGGAGGGAAGTGAAATGGATAGTACTAAGTGAAGGAAGTCAATCTGAAAAGGCTTCATACCGTATGAGTCCAACTCGATGACATCCTAAAAAGGCAAAACCCTAAAGACAGACTAAAGGTTAGTGGTTGCCAAGGGGTAGGGGAAGGAGGGATAATTAGGTGGTACACAAAGGATTTTTAGAACAGTGAAACTGTTCTGTATGATACAACAATGGTGTGTACATTATACATTTGTCCAAACACATAGAATCTATAACACTAAGAGTGAACCATAATGTAAACTGAACTTTGGGTCATAATAATGTGTCAATGTCTTTTTATCAGTTGGAACAAATGGGCCACTCTAGTGAGGCATTTTGACAATGAGAGGTTGTGTGTGTGTGGTGACAAAGGGGTATATGGAATCTCTAAGTGCTTTCTGTTCAGTTTTGCTACGAACCAAAAACTGCTCTAAAAAAATAAGGTTTGTTAATTTAAAAAGATAGGGTGCCTCATTAAACACCTACCTTGATTTCTTCCTAATATCAGGAAATATTAGTGGTGTGCTAAATCAAGTTTAATAATTATTTAACAGAACTGATATAATTGACTAATTAAATCAGCCACACAATCTACATGAATAATCTGATTTGAAATTGCATGAGTGAAAACATTGGTAATTATTGAGGCAGGCAATAGGGCTCCATTACTATTGTGTACTTGGTATATGTTTGAAATTTTCCATAATAAAATGTTAAACAATATCTGACCAGTTCTTTAAAATAAACCAACATTTGGGAAAGTGAGAAACCAAAATACCTTTTGTCATATTTACATTTGTCCTAAAACTTGTATGTCCATATGGACACCTAAAATTTTGCAGGGGTCATTAATAATCAATGCTCTTTTAATTTGAGATTAACTCAGTGAGGGTAGACTACATCACAACGTATTTGTGACTTTTTTCAGTACTTTGAAGACAGGAAGTAAGTCTGTCAGAATGCCACCAGAGTTTGAAAATAGATTAATTCTTACTCTGAGATGCTACATATGTTAGTGCACTTTTCAAAGTGCCCAGCTCACTACGAGCATGTGAGTTACATGTCAGGGAGAGTTTGGCACTTAAAATATAATTACTTTAGCTTTTAGCAATGCATTCCTTTCATTTATTTTTACAGAAGAAAATAAATGTCAACACCAACAGATTATACATACAATGCATTGAAAGCTATGGCATATTTTGCATGGCTGCCTAAAAGATAACCCATACAAAATATGTGAAATGACTTGTAACTATGCTGTATGAGAGAAAATGTAGTCTTATCCATAATACATAGAGAGTGTTTGTGCAAGATATGTACAGTCCAAGTAACATCTCTGACCAATAATTTGACTTCCCATAATAGCAGCTAGCTTGAGGCATACATCATGAAAAACATGGCTCCTGGATCAATTTAGATATGGAAAAACAAGGTTGCACACACATTACTACAGAGGAGGGAATTCAGCCACCATAAACTCTATAGCACAGTAGAATGATTATTCATTCACAGCAATGTAAAGTTGGCGAGGAAACATTTGCCAAGGACCCCTTATTTGCGGCGCACAATCCCAGATGCTGCCTTGGGTAGCAACATAAATGAAAGGAACATGAATTGCCCTTGAGCATGTTTGCATCTATTTGGAGATGGCATGCATAAACTAAATTAATAAGCGCATATAAAATAGACTTAAGTAGAAATATAGTAGCTTTTTGCACTAAAATCCTATTTCTCCGATAATACAGCATTGGTACACATGCGACAAAAACCGTTTGGAGTCAAGAATAATTAACCCAGAAAGATGCTTTTTGTTTATACTTTTGTGACAGTCAAGTTTTGCTTTCACAGATCTGTAACAGTAAAGAGAAGTGGAGACTGGGGATCTGAGCTAAAGGGGCGAGATACTGGGAATGGTATGCAAAAAAAATTAAGAGGCACTGATAAGCAAACTCAATATGAAAGATATAGCAAATTAACTGGATTTCATTATGAATTTATACTAAAATGGATTGTATATAGATGAGACCTTAGATTACATGTATTCTAGGTCATTACTTCTTCCTCTGTTGTTTTCTTGCATGAGTTATCTTCCTAACTATTACAAACATCCAACAAATACTTGTACAATGTTAAATCTGATGAGATCAGGTGCATTCAGAGTGATAAGGCTGTAGAAGGTCAAACCCTTGAATATAAGCAGGGCCTGGCCCCATGGATAGTTATTATGAGCTGAACTGCGTCAAACCACCCACCAAACCACAGCTAAACTCCGTATGTCGAAGTTCTAATTCCCAGTACCTCAAAAGGTGACTGCATTGGAAGATAGCATATTTAACAAGGTAATTAAATTAAAATGAGGTCATTATGGTGGCCCTAATCTAATGTGACTGGCCTCCCCTTATAAGAAGAGAAAATTTGAACACAGATACACCCAGAGGGAAGACCATGTGAGGATAGAGGGAAAAGAGAGCTATCTACTAGCCAAGGAGAAAGGCCTGGAATAAATCCTTCCCTTGCTGCCCTCAGGAGGAACCAACCCTGCTGGTACCTTGATCTTGGATGTCTAGCCTCCCGAATGGTGAGAAAATAAAAGTTCTGTTGTTTAAGCCACTCAGTTTTTGTATTGTGTTTCAGCGACCCAAGCACACTGATTCAATAGTTAAAATACAGATTATATTTAAATAACTGGAAGACATTGCAAAATACAAGATAACACACCAGACTTACTTATCTTATATTACCTTTACCTGTTACTCAGCACAGCACAGTAGCATAACTGAAAACTGAACACGTGCCCTCTACTTCTGCACATTCTGCTGAGATAAGTCATTCACTCTTCAGTACTTAGTTTCTCAGATGTACTACACCAATAATTGACAAAGGTTCAACATAGAGATGGAACATAATTTTTGGCTACTTTGATGTGTAATAAGTGGATTCTTAAAAGTAAATAACAATAAGGACCACAGCGAGGCAAAACTGCACTCTACAACACATCACATTTTCACTAAGAAACATTTATGTTTTCTATAATAATAAATAAATAGTGAGTCACTGGAAGAAAAAACAAATGACTTAATTGTGTAGTCCTTAAATATGAAATAATTTATCTTTCATTCCTGTGGTGGGAGAGATAAAACTAAATTACTTCAAGGTAAAAGTCTACATACTATCTTGGATTCTTACCAATGCCATTTGATTACAAACCAAAAATGAGCCTGGGAGAGTATGTTTACTGGAGAAATTTTATTCTTCTGTTTATATGTATTGTAAATGATTTTTTAAAAATCAGACAGGACATCTGCAATTTCTTAAGCATGAATTTTCAAAGACCATGAAGCCCTCTGGGTGACTTTTTCATTTCCTTAACAGATAGTTTAGTTTTAAACTACATACTTTCCCTTGGCAAGCTGAGAGATAAAAAGCCTTCTATTAAATTGATTTGGCATCAACATAAAAGAAACCTTTGTAAGTAGTGCTCTTCACCAAGTGTATACCCAAAAATTAAAATGTCACTCAGATCTGAGGTGCATTCCCTGCCACAACATCCCCAACAAAATTATATTTACACTCTGAATTGTTGTATTTCAGAAAAAACTACTTTTACCTATGCCTTTTTATTTTTGCAAGATTGCAAGCACTTCAAATTGTGTATTGAACATACCAATTTCAAGCTAGTAAAACCTGTAGTGTTTTTTATACATTGCTTCATTTACCCACTGGTCATTCAAGAGCACATTGCTTAATTTTTATGTACTTGTACAGTTTCAAAAATTCCTCGTTATTAATTTCTAGTTTTATTCCATTGTGGTCAGAGGAAACGCTTGATATTATCTCAGGTTTTTAGAATATTTTATGACTTGTCTTGTGACCTAACATCTGGTCTATCCTTGAGAATGATCCAGGTGCTGAGGAAAGGAATGTGTATTCTGTACCTAACTGTACATTTTAAAATAACTTATAGAGTATAATTGGATTGCTTGTAGCTCATAGGATAAACTCTTGAGGGGATGTATACTGCTTTCTCCATGATGTGCTTATCTCTCATTGCATGTCTGTACCAAAACATCTCATGTACCCCATAAGCATCTACACAACAAAAATTAAACGTTTAAAATATCTTTACAATATATTTTGGCTTTTCCTCAAATAAACAAATCAGGTACATGTATTCACAATGTGTAAGGTAAAATGGATAGTCACATTTCCTTAGTCTTATTCTTTTCTTACAAGAATGAAACATTTTCATCAATTAGATGATTTATTAGAAATTAATTAATAGAATTAATGAAATCTACATTTACCCAAAAAACAAAATGTCTTTCTACAATAAATGCAGACAGTAACTGTATAGTTAATGGTAGAAAATAAGTCAATGCTACAGATAGTATAAGGCATACCTTACGAAATTCAAGTATTTCAAGAGGGAAATCTGCTATTTTGCTTTTTAGAAATTGTATTAAATAGTTTATAGTAGTTGAAAAGCATAAATGCAATACTTTATTCCACCTCTTCTAATATGTTTGAACCAAGAGTGACCTGCAGGATTGAACCGCTCTGAATGCCTGTTAAAATGTCCTGATTAAGCAACGCTGGCTTAAAGGTAGATTCAAAAAAGACATAGGTAACTAATCCCATGCATTTTAACATCATGGAATTTGCTTATAAGTATTTGGTCCACTGAATGCTGCTTAAATGGGAATTTCGTACACCATGAGCAATAAAAAGATCTAACAAGGAGGAAAATGTCACTTAAGAATGTTTCAAACCACTCTCTCAAGATCAAAAACGAAACTTAGCTCAAATATATGTTACTGACAACTTTCTCACTACCAAGCTAGCCAAAATTTGATCACTGATGTGCAATTACAAAGGCTAATCTTGATCTTTCCACTACACACTGAATTAATTCTGCCAGCTGTTTTTAAAAATTTGTTTAGACAAATTTACATTCATATAAAGTTGTAAGAAAAAAAATGGAATGATGCTTTGTACATTTTGCCCAGTTTTCTCTAATGGTAAGGACTTACAAAACTATAGCATAATAACACAAGTAGGATACTGACATTGACACAATCTACCAACTTAATTCAAATTTCTCTAGTTTACTCATTGGTGTGTCTATGTATATGTAAAGTTCTACACATATTTTTTAAGCTTTATTGAGACAAGTTGATATACAAAAAAATGCACACCGTTAGTATATACATTTTCTTGAGTTTGAACATATGTACACACTTGTGATACCATCACCATAATAAAGGTATTAAACATCCAGCATCTCCAAAAATTTCCTTGTGTTCATTTTTGATTCTTTTTTTTTTTTTTTTTGTGGTAAGAATACTCAACCAGAGATCCATCTTTTACGTAATTTTAAAGTACACAGTACAGTAGTGTATTTTTAACTACAGGTACATATGGGGTACAAATAGTGTACATATTTGTATATGCACAAATAATGTACATATGTACAAATAATGGGAGGCTGTACAGTAGCTCTTTAGAACTTGTTTTTCATAATGAATTTTATATGCATTGAACTACTCTGCATTTTCTCTTCCTTCCAGTATCTGAAAACTACCACTGTATTCTCTGTTTCCATGAATCTATTTAAAATACCTCATATAAGTAGAATTATACGGTATTTTTTCTTTTCTGGTATATTTCATTTAGAATAATGCCCTCTAAGTTTACCCATGTTGTCAAAAATAGTAGGATCTCCTTTTCTCCTTTTTTTAAAGACTGAATAATATTCTCTCTCTCTCTCTCTCTCTCTCTCTCTCTATATATATATATATATATATATATATATATATATGCACCCCATTTTCCTTATCCATTTATCTGTTAATGGACATTCGGTTGCTTCTATACATTGATTAATGCTGCAATTAACATGGGAGTGCAGATATCTCTTCAAGATCCTTATTCAATTCTTTTGGATACATATCCAAAAGGAGGATTTCTAAATCATATGGTAGTTTTATTTCCAACTTTTCAAGGAACCTCCATACTGTTTTCCATATTGGTTGACTAATAAACATTATCGTCAACAACATACAGGGGTTCCCTTTTTCTCCACCAACTTGCCAACATTTATCTTTGTTTTTTATGATAGCTACCCTCAGGGTGTGAGGTGATATATCATTGTGGCTTTGATCTACATTTCCATGATAATTAGTCATGTTCACCCTTCACATATCTATTGGCTATATTTGTGTGCTTGCTTTGTATGTCTTCTTTGTAGAAATGTCTATTCAAATTATTTGCCCATTTAAAATATCAGATTATTTGGTTTTTGGCTACTGAGTGTAGGAGATTTTTATACACTTTGGATATTAACCCCTTATCAGCTAGGTGGCTTGCAGATATTTTTTCCTATTCCGTGGATTGTCATTCATTCTGTCGATTGTTTCTTCTGCTGTGAAAAGCTTTCTTTTCAGTTTTATGTGGTCTCATTTGTCTATTTTTGATTTTGTTCCCTGTGCTTTTAGTGTCAAGTTTAAGAAATCATTGCTAAGACCAATGTCAAGAAGCCTTTAACAATCATTTTAAAAGTGTGAGATAAACTTTTATTTTATTATTTTAAAATTAGTTCATTGAAATCACTCCTTTAGAGCTTCAGTATATTGTCATTTTTTAAAAGTTTTGGGGATCTAATAACATTTTTATAACCAATAGCATTTATAGTGTATTTTAATACTAAAATGTATTACAACAAAGATAATATAGCAAAAATGTAATCTGGCATTTTCTATTGACATGAAAATGTTTAGATTTTATGAAAAACAATAATAGTGCAACCAATCTGATTATAATCAGAGAATCTTAGGTCAGAGAATCTGCCTTACATAATTACACACGCTAATCTTCTACTGAAAATTGCCAGGATCTACATTGTGATACCTTGGTGGATAGTCATTCTGACCCTTGTTGAGTTCTTCTAGTGTACTTATTATCTCCATTCACAGCAAATCCATTCTGTAAATAATCTCAGGGCTAGAGAGTACTTCCTTTCACTGAGTTAAATCTGTCTCTCTGTGACTTCTGCCTTTGGTCCTATTTCTAAACCTTACAACTGCAGAGAATTTGTTTAACCCTCCTTCCACATCACAGCTCTTCATACATTTGAAGACAGCCATATACAGCACTTCCCATTTGATCAGTTCACTCTCCCCATGCTTTGAGTCGATTCTAATGCAAATTGATGATATACTTTCCCACTAATGCTATGAACTCCAAATATCAGGGTATACTTTGAAATGAAATGTGAGGTTGACACTATTCATGGTGAAAGTCATCAATGCTGTTGGATTTGTACACTAGAAAGATCCAAAGGGCCTACCTGATTGAGATTTAGTAGATTCACAGAGAAGACAAAAATCTCAAATAGAGATTTGAAAAGAGTTTCTGGGCCTTAGAAAGTCAGCCCAAACTAAGCCTGTCAAATATATTGAGGATTCCTGATGGTTGGAATTTTCTTCATGATCATTTTTGACAGTTTTTCTTATCTCTCTCATGTTTCTGTGCCACCACATATTCATTGCCTGTAAATTTCCTTGAGATTTTTTTTTTACTAGATCTAAAAACAAAAGCAAACACTTTCAATATGAAATAAGGCATTTAACTGTCCTTAACATTGCTTTCCTATATCTTGAAGTTATGTTTCCTTCTTTTTACAAATAATGAAGCCTGAAGGCATCATAATAGATTGTAAAGATCCAGTGCCCACTGAAGATTCTTAAAAGTGTAGCAATGATAATAATGTGACAGAAACATTGAAATCTTAATATTTCTTGTATGATATCAAAATTACTTTGGAAAAAATATTTCCCTTGAATAGTCTTTCATATGAGTATGTACAACAGCATGTATACAGTAAGTTATAAATAAATGCTTATTCAACAATGATGTTATGTCGTATATTCTGTATGTATGTGTGTTTATATTTGTTTGCTTGTTTCTTCAAACTATTTTTTCTCCTACATTCTCATACCACTGTTTATGACCATACGATATTACAACTAATTGTAAATTTAAAAATTCAGTTGCAGATGTATTATTTCATACACAATATCAAGTTATTACAGATATATTTTCATCTCACTAGACTTAATTTAGCTCTTATTTGAATGCTGTGTATTTGGTGTCTTTTCTGAGATTTAGGCTTAACTGATTGGATTCTTACTGTATGCAGTATTAGTAACCTTATCTGTTTATAAGATGTTTAATTACTGCTCAGAATTATTTTTTTAAAAAAAGGAGAAAAAAGCAGTATGTTCTTGTTTATCTCAAGCTATGCTAGCAATACTTTGTTCTTCCGAACAGAGCCACATAATCACAAGATGACTAATTAATTTACTGAGTCCCATGAAAAGAGCAGATTCTATGACTGCCTGCACAGTGTCCAGGTCTTAATCATAGAAATTCATTCAATAGCAGCTGAGACTGGCTGATGAATAGCTCTACAGCTTTTGAGAATTATTTTCTAGTAAGCTGCCATTCTGTCTTCTAAATGTAAACTAGGTAGTATGTAACCATGACAGCATCTTAGCAGTTATGAGAAGGATATATAACATATGGAAAATTGTTTTTACCTGAAGTGATGAGATGAAATAGATAATTTCATTAAAGGAAGTTTAGTACAGTTTGATGTTGAAAAATAGTGATTCATTATATGCAACTCAGAATGGGATGAATGAACTAATAGCCTAGGGAATTATGTTAAGGGATAGAAATTTAACATCAAGATAAATTCAAAGTAGTGGGTAAAGGAGAGAAAACTCAGAAAGATGAAAAAGGAGGAAGTGAATATGGAAAACATGTTTCATCTCTTCTTTTTCTTTGCTGTATAACTCTCAACATAGTCATAATATAGTCAAAAAAAGAATACTCAAAAAAAAATACTTAGATAAGGCAGTTAGGTTACTTAAAAGCAACCTTTTGCAGCTTTATTAAGACTTAACCGGCTCTTTGAACCCTCAGGAAAAACAAACATATCCCTCTTTTTAATCTGATGTTATAATATGATGGAGAGAACATCTAAATTATGTCAGTATTGGCAGGAATCACTGAGGGTCATAGGCTCAAGAATCTCTTCAAACAAAGAAAATAAATTACCATAATTTCATGATATTCTGATCAACTCAAATGATCATTAGAAACATGTAGCAGAAAAACTACAAAGAAAAAAAATTAGCCAGGCGTGGTGGTGGGCACCTATAGTCTCAGCTAGTCAGGAGGCTGAGGCAGGAGAATGGCGTGAACCTGGGAGGTGGAGCTTGCAGTGAGCCGAGATTGCGCCACTGCACTCCAGCCTGGGTGACAGAGTGAGACTCTGTATCAAAAAAACAAAAGAGAAAGAAAGAAAGAAATACATGGCAGAGGGCAGACTTGCTATGTACAATAGCATAGAAAGTCATCTGGGGAACAGAAACCCACACTTCCAAAATCTCTGCTTGATCTAGCTCCTACATAAGTTTTCTACCTTCCTTCCATATACCTCTCCTCCACTAAGATGTCCAAATATACAAAAGCCTCGAGGACTGGCCTTTTTTGTTGATATGGTTTGGATCTGTGTCCCCACCCAAATCTCATGTGGAATTAAAATCCAAAATATTCAAGGTGGAGCCTGGAGGGAGGCGATTGGATCATGGCAGCAGAGCTGTCATGAACGGTTTAGCACCATCTCCCCTTGATACTGTATAGCGAGTGAGTTGTCATCAGATCTGATTGTTTAAAAGTGTGTCGCACCTCCCCACTCTCTCTCTCTCTCTCTCCTTCTGCTCTGGCCATGTGAGGAAGACCTCCTTCCCCTTTGCCTTCCACCATGATTTGAAGTTTTTTAAGACCTCGCCAAAAGCCAAGCAGAGGTCAGTATCATGCTTCCTGTAAAGCCTATGGAACTGTGAGTGAATTAAACCTCATTCTCTCTCTCTCTCTCTCTCTAATAATTTACTCAGTCTCATGTATTTTTTTATAGCAGTGCAAGAACAGACTAATTCAGTTGTTCTCTCAGCCTGGAACACCCTTGTCAGGTCTCTGCGTAACTTACCAGCTAGGTCTTCGCAGAAAAATCTTTTCTGATCAATCTCTAATACCCACTGCCATCACTTTCCATTTTATTTTCCTTGTCATGTTTACAACTATCTGAGATAATCTTAACATTCGCTTCCTAGTTTATGGCCTATGTTTTCCCACAAAAATGAATGCTATATGAGTACAAGGGCATAATATGTTTTGTTCCACGTCAATTTCCAATGTCTAGAACAATGCCTGATCCAGAGCAGGTACTCAAAAAAATTGATAAATTAATATACATAAGAACAAAAAAAATTCACTGCAAAATCAAATTATGTTTCTGTTCTTTCTCATTGCAAGTTATAATAAGAACAAATAGGTTCATTGTTTAGTTTTGAAAAGTAACACAGGGACATAATTTAATACACCTGGGGTTATTACAAATAATGTTGTATTCTTAAATACAGTAAAAATTAAATTTTATTACGGAGTTTAATCAGTGAGTACTCAAAATACTTAAATGGCATACAAATATGATTTTAAAAATAGTCGCGTACCAGAACTGGAAGCTCAGCAAATCGGTCACCAGAAAATGCGTTACACATCATTCCATTATTCAGGCTTTGAATTCAAGAGTCCGGATGACTTAGTTTTGTAATCCTGTTCTTGCTATTAGAGTTCATTTCCTTGAAAGACTCCTTCCCTCTTAGAAAAATGGTGACCAAAACCAGCATTTTCCTAAGAACAGGTTTTCATAAGGACTGCTACCCATCCATGCAGTCAGAAGTTGGGAAGGCAGAATAATGTTTGGATTCTTTCAACAAAAGGCCTCCTACAGTGACACAAAAGTAGTGGAAGGATATTCATGATATTTTCTCCTTTCACCAACCGAGCCTGATTCAAGTGGGCCCCAAGTTCTCTCCCCCAGCTGCAGAGGTCATTTTCTGTATTTTGAAAGTTAATTCCACTCACAGCTGGAGCTCAAAGCAAAAAATGAACATTGTGCATTTAAAAAAAAAAAAAAATCGCTTCCTCACATTTGAACTTGTAGTTGTTACAATGACAAAAAGTGATGTTCCTCAAGCCAAAAGGAGCCTCACTGTTTTGGTTAAGGTTTAAAGAGCTTTAAAACAGTGATTTGAGGCATAGCACCGTAGAGAAACGATTCCTACCGCAGGCGGAGCTGCACTATGTCAGAGTGCGGTATGGCATTTTACAATCACGCTGTCCTGTGCATAACACAAAGGATAAAATAGGATGAGCTCTAACTGTGATCAGAAGCACCTAGACGGGTTAGCCCCATTCTTTCAGCCGTGAACATATGTGAGGGCTTCTAACCATTTAAGACACTGGTTAGAGACCGCAGATGTGCCGGCAGGTGAAGGGAGTACTTCGTCCTCGTCAATTCCGTACATTACATACTTTATTCCCTCCCAAAAATATGAGGGAGACATAGACATAAATAATATTTGAAAACTAATAGTCTTCAGTATCCCCAAAGGTTATTTTCAATTGAATGCTTTTTTAGAGGAAACTCATATGCTTGCTTTCAAGTATATTTCACAAAAACTATGATAAAGTTGTTTTATGCAGATGATCATTTTATATCTCTAAGTAATGCCTAATTCTTATCTTCCAACTTCTTAGGAGAGAATTAGGAATATGTATTATTATTATTTTTTGTATTTGAGAATTTCGTCTTATCTCTTGTATCATATTAACAATTTAGCATGTTTGTTAGTTTCCACTTTCCATTACAACAAATTACTACGTACCAATTGGCTTAAAATAACCCAGATGTGTTCTGTTACAGTTCTGGAGGTCAGAAGTCTGAAATGAACTTTATGGTTCGAAATCCAGCTATAATCAGGGCAAATTCCTTCTGGTGGCTCCAGGGAAAATGTGTTCCTTGTCTTTTCCAGTTTCTGAAGCTTCTGGCCTTCCTTTTCTTAGGGGCTCATCGTTCCAATCTCTGCCTCCTTTGTCACGTTGCTTTCTCTCCTCTGACCTCCACTCTCCCTCTTTTTTTTGAGACAGAGTCTCGCTGTGTCGCCCAGGCTGGAGTGCAATGGTGTGATCTTGGCTCACTGCAACCTCCGCCTCCCAGGTTCAAGCAATTCTCTTGCCTCAGCCTCCTGAGTAGCTGCAACTACAGGCGTGTATCACCACACCCGGCCAATATTTTGGAGTTTTACTAGAGACGGGGTTTCCCCACGTTGGCCAGGCTGGTCTCAAACTCCTGACCTCAAATGACCCACCTGCCGTGGCCTTTCAAAGAGCTGGGATTACAGGCGTGAGTCACTGCGCCAGACCCACTCTCCCTCTTAGAAGGACCTCTGTGGTGACATCAGGACCACTCAAGGCAATCTAAGATCATGTCCCCATCACGAGATTGTCGACTTCATCAAATCTACAAGACCCCTTTTCACTGTGAAATAATACAGTCACAGGTTCTTGGGATTAGAGGATGAACATCTCTGGGGAAGCTGTGTTTCTGTGTACCACAGCATATAAACTATAAACATAAAATGTACATGATCAAATGATTCAGTTCTTCAGAGAAGGTCAGGCTCTAATCATTGGTTAATACTGAGCAAAGAGGGATAAAGTAATATTCAATTTCTTTGATAAATCTATCATTATTACATATGGTGCTCTTTTAGCAGTATTTTTGAATAATAATTATCAAAATTCAAAATAATGATGAGTGCTAAATATTAAATTATATCAATTCTATTACCAAACGCAAAGAATAAATTGTTTTTCTTTATGGAAAGTTGGATTTTTGGATCTTTTAAAAGTATTGTCATGTTGTCATTGCATTAATCTTCAAAATTCAACATTTATTGTCTCCCTATACAAAGTTATAGTATACAACAAAGTGAGCTTTTATTGAAAGGAAATATTAAATTGTATATCTGTATGCATACAGCTAATACAATTATATTGTTTATCTTTCATAAGGGAGATTTGAATAGAGAATTCTAGATCCCTGGTCATGTTAAGAGTAATGTAATATACAGTATATATACAATAATTTGTTGGCAGCCCTTTAAAAGTGTGTGTAGGTTAAGTTTGAATCATAATAGTAGAACTAAATTTCTAGGTACTATCATTTGGTGGTTATTCACAAGACTTTTGAGTGATATTATTGGATTAGATTTTTATCTTTCAGTTAGATTTTATTTTTCCAAAGACCTCCACTGATCTCTCTTTATTACTAAGTAGTTAATGAAAATAAACCCAGAATTGTTACATGGTATTACAATAATTGCATCTTATATAGATTCTGGTCTTTATCACTGTGATCTCTTATGTATCAGAGTGTGTAAATGTAGTTATGCAAGAATCACTTAAGTTCATTTTAAAACACAAATCATATCATTTTATTGCATTGCTTAAAGCTCTCCAGTTTTTTTTTAACCATGGCTTAAACATATCTCTCCACATACTGGTTCTGCTCATTGCTCAAGCCTCATCTTCCTGGAATCACCCCTTCTTTACTATCCTCCATCACACATACTACACTGACCTCCATTGTGGTTTTCTTCTTTTTGTTTTTTTTGTTTCTTTGTTTGTTTTATTTTGAGATGGAGTCACCCAGGCTGGAGTGTGGTGGTGCAATCTCGGCTCACCACAGCCTCCGCCTTCCGGGTTCAAGCAATTCTCCTGCCTCAGCCTCCTGAGTAGCTGGGATTACAGGCATGTGCCACCACGCCTGGCTAATTGTTGTATTTTTAGTAGCGATGGTGTTTCTTCTTATTGGTCAGGCTGGTCTCGAACTCCCAACCACAGGTGATCCACCCACTTTGGCCTCTCAAAGAACTGGGATTACAAGTGTGAGCCACCGTGCCCAGCCCTTTGTGTTTTGCGAAAACACCAAGCCCGTGCCCTCCTAAGGATCTCAGCTCTGATGCCCCCTATCTGTCATTCTCATTCCTGGTCTGCCCATAGATGGCTCCTTTCACCAGTCAGATCCAAATCTCACCAACACCCTATCTACCTTTATTCTCTTTACAATTTACCTGGTTTAGTTTTTTCTAGGACTTCTCATCCTCTTAAGAATTTTTCCCCTATTGTTCATTTTATTTCTTCCTGCCTGGAATATAATCCCAGGAAAACATGGACATGACTGTTTGGTTCATTGCCCTGCCCCAGCTCCTAGAACGGTGTTAAATATCAAGTGAATACTGAATAAATGTGACTCTTAATAAATACATTTTATATTTTAACAACAAGTCCTCCTTCTCTCATTAAGTTTAGCAAATAAAACTGCCAGATAAGTTCTGGAACACACACTATAGAACAGGTTCGTAAATGTTTTTGTTTTGTTTTGTTCTTTAGAAGAAGAGAATATCTATTGCTTCCTCCCTTCTAGATGTCCTTCTAACTGATTTTACCACAGGTAGAATCTATTTTGCCAAAAGTTTTATCTAGGACATGAAAATATGTGAATACATTATAATCAACAAATATAATCCCATACCCTCTGATCTACTACAATATTATCATTACCATTATTATTATTATGGAAAATTTATCTTTAACTTTTTTCTCATCTTGTTTAGGTTATCAGAAAAAAAAGGCAGACATTCTTTCCAATATCAACTGACAAATTATCCAGTTAGTCAAAACACAAACTCTTTCATCACCTATGTTCCCATCAAAATATAAAAATAAGTCCGTTAATCTGAAAGCCTTGACTAGAAGGCCAATGACAGCCACATTTCTGAGAGACGCAGAACCCAGTATGCCTCTGAGAGACAGAGAGTATCTGAAATCCAGCAGCAATAGAGAAGAATCTCCTTTATTATCGACAACTCAGGGTTTCTGGCCATCAGCACCTTTTAGTTACGCCTGTCCATTTCTTTCTGAAATTTGTTTCTGACTTATACTATTGCAGTTTTAAACAAAAATACTGAAACTGATTTTTTTAACTTTTCATCATAACATTTTGGTCATAACAAAGAAAAAAACAAAGCAAGGATGACAGGAAATCTAAGCTCACTGACAGTAACTTATTTGATTTTGCTCAGTAAATAAAAGATAATGATAAACAGCGTATTGATATCTACTAGGCAATATCCATCTATTCCTTATATTAATTCTATGGAATAGGTATTATTTGTATTCCTATTTTAAAGATAAGGAGGCTGAGCCATTGGCATCCAACTTTTCCCTAAAGAAATAACAACTTTCACTTCTACAGAACAGATGACAAAACTGTCTTGAACTTAATTAAATGGAAACTCAGACACGGCGTCAGCTTACTGGGGGACTTATCCTCAGAGGTGTGCTAGCATTCAGAGTCCATAGTAAATGATCACCCACTCTGTGACTTGTAAAAGCATTGGCATTGCCTTTATTTACTCAGTTCAAGCCTATGATGGACAAATAGGTATACGGGCCAGCTATATCAATGGAAGAATATGTGTATCTTGACAATGATCTAGCCCTTTCCCTCGAATTGAAAGTGGATCAGTTAACCACAACAATTCAAAAAAAGCACTTACTTTTTCAAGTAGGTAAATTTGTATCTTCCTTTATTCCTGAGACTCTCTTTGAAAGTGATGACGATGACCCTGAAACAAGAAAAATATCATATTTGTGCTTAGGTAGTATTGGAATTTAAACCCTTCTTCTAAATTATTTGAAAATGTACTAAATGAGCACCAAGAAACAATATTGGCTAAGGATTTCAAATTTTTTGAGGCCCCATATTTTTTCTACACTAATAAAAGAGCCCAGAAAAAAAAAAAAAACTTATCTAAACAGTGTGAGAAAGAAAAATCTAATAAATAAAGAAGCAGAAAATTAATTTTAGACTACCCATGGAACAAATTATAATCATCCTCTGAATGTCACGTACAGAAGGTGAGATATTAACTTCAGACATTTTTTCCCACTATGAATCCCAGTTTTATTAAGTTTTCCATAGTAGATGAAAGTTTCACATTTTATTAAGTCTTCAGAAAATATCCCAAGAAACACTGTGCTTCAGTGAGGATCAGAGAAAGGAATATGTAAACACTCACACTGTGCATAGAAAGCAAATTAATTTATATCTTATTTTAAAATACGACATGCTTCAGAGGCGCTAGCAAAAGACATACTCTTCATTTACCAGAAATTAAGTCTGAGTCTCCAGAAAATAAAGTGTAATTATCTCTTGACATCAATGCTCACATACTCATCTGTGGAAGCATATTTCCCACAATGAAAGGAATCACAAAGAGTACCTACACTTGTGGATCTGTTTACTGATTTGGTGCTTACGTAACACAAAGAAAGATCTTCAAGGAAAGTTTTGTATGTATGCCACAACTGTGAAAACTTTCACTTATCATTTTTGCCAAATCTTCCACAATCCCTGATTACAATTTTTGTCTATGTAAGCAAATGTTTCATCAAAATGGTTTTTTTTTTCCTTATTTTATGAGAGATAAAGTTTACTTATATTAAAAAGGACAATTTCAGGGTAATGTCACTGTTTGGAGGAGAGATTAAGTTAAAGAAAATGATGAGAGATGATAAACTCTTCTTTAGAAGTAGCCAAATATGATAATTTTTCATCAGCAGATTAATCGTAAATCCAGTCATAAATGCAGTCATTAATGCTGACTAAAAGAATCAATAAAGCTAAAACTATAGTATTAAATACTTGTTTTATAAAAACACAAATGTTTTCACACCAAATCAAACTAAAAGAAAAACTGGTGATTTTAAGCAGCTAATAACTTTGAAGAGACATAAAACCAGTTGTCAAATATTTTGTTCTTGGATATTAAAACAATTTAAAAGTATAACAAAAAAGTTTTACGTATTAATATTGGATAAGATTACTATCTTATAAAGGAATGATCCAGGTGCATACATCATTAATTTATATAAATTAATCAATGCCATAATCATTTTCTTAGCTTTCTTTTTTATATGGATGATGATAATAAAAATATATGAGGTATGAAAATATTTTCTTTTTTATGTCTTGGATCCCTGAAGATCTTGAAATTTTTTAAGGAAACATTTTGCCACATCAAAGCTAGGGTCCTCACATTCTTTACATGGAGGCTCTTGATTCGTAGAAGAAAGTTAAATGAATTTTGGGAATACTATTCCCTTAAAGGATGCCCTTAGACTCCTATGTATCAAGGCTCCTTCCAGTCAGGGACAATGTCAAAACTGTCTCCATATCCCTCACAACCCTTCACCCCTAATGCCAAACTTTACATGAGATCTGTCCTTCATTACCATCCGCCAGAGGATGAAATTCATCAAGTTCGTTAATATGCATGGGTTTCAGAAAAGAGATGTTCTTGCTCTAGTCTCTCGCACATGCAAATTGCAAATCAAAGAATGCATGACAAAAATAATTTTCAGTGAGTTTATTGCTTCTAATCAGACTTAATAAAATACTTTTGTGTAAAATGACACCACCATCACCAAGTGATGTAAGTGCAAAGAGTGAAAAAGAAAGTGATAATTACCAAAATCTCTATAATCATGAGTTGAGCCAATAAATACCCCTTAAATTATATTGATCCATGTCAATCTCTGCTTCAAAGCCATAGACTACATTTTAATAGTAATCAAATATCACAATGCCAGTTGTACGTCTGTGTGTGTTACTTTAACAGAGTTATTTCCACATCTGTTTCCTTTTAGTTATTCTGTAAAATAAAATATTAAGTCTGAGTTGGTACCATATTTTTGACTTAGCTACGTTTATTTTATACATTTAAGCTCTTGCTTTTGTAAAAGTCATATTTTCTCACATATTTCAGAAAGTGTGTGAAACAATGAACAAATAACAATGTTTGATGTTTGGACTCTAGTATTTTAAAAAGTTGTCTGTTTCACTAAAAAGGGTTACCAAGAAGACATCAGCTATTTCAGCTTGAAAGAAATAAAAGCGATATGCCTCACATTATTCACAGCCAAACCAAACAGGCTACTGTGGTATTCATAAATCCCTCTGAATTAAGTCAAACATGCATAAAATCAGGCTTCTTTTGTGGCAAACATTTCTTCCAGCTGAGCCCAAGAAGAGAATAAAAAGTTATCCAAATATCTATTGTTAAGCTGAGGACAACTTTAAAAAGTAAATGCTACGCCTCTGTTGGAGTCTTCCTGACAATTTCCTAATTTTAATAAATTGTCTGTGAGAGCTGTGATCAACCTTGTTTCCATTCAGAATGAAGAACATCATTCCAAATGCCATTGCACTAGCTTTAAGTAGTGTCACAGTGTTTGGTGCTTTATTTTGTTTTATTAAGATTCAGGTAACTCACTTTCAAGTAAACAAATGGCACATATTCTCAAAAAAGTCTGGTGTTTTCTTGCAAGGAAAAATTCCAATTTCTTATACTTCTATGGATGAAAGATAAATACATTCTGCAAATACGATATCCATTCCCCAAAATATGTAAAAGACAAACAGTAATTTAAAGCAGTCTACAATGTGATCATTTAAGGAGAAGTTGTATTTTAATTAAATTTCGTATTTCAATTCATTTTGAATTGGATTTAGTATGAAAAGGGAAAGGTTATTTTTAATATAACATTTGGGGTCAGAGTCAGTCACAATCACAATCACAAAAACAACAAATATGCAACATATTCATGTTGATCGAGCCTTACGTACATTAAAAATCAACAAGCAATCACCAACTTTCAACTGTAGCTGGGGCAAAGACAGGCCTGATTAATTTTCTGTTTCCAGGTACCCTGCCACCTACCTGAACTCATGGCTTATCTGTTGACACTGATGAAATCTTTCTATTTCCCTAAACCACAGGTGGAGAATAAGTGATAACCCAAATGTAATTTTGGCCAAATCCACTGCATTTAGGATTTGTAGTAGACAGTCCCATCTTTTCAGATGTACAGAACACAGCCAACTCCAAAATCCTTTGCCAACGCACTTACAGGTAATTTCAGAAACTGTGTGCACTCCAATTGAAAAGTTAATCCCAGCCTCATTCATTTTTACTTTAGCCATCAAGATGTTAATTTGAAAGAATTATTTTTCAGTCCCAGGAGCTTGCTTCCATGTTAAGAAATAGCACTTTGCTAAGGTAAGCAACAGGTATCTCTAAAAGTTTTAAATTAAATTTTACATTCTAGTAACCTCGTTTCTACCTTGTGGTTGCCATTCTCTTTAATATTTAATAGGGCTTTGGAAGCAGAGATGTTCTATAGCAGAGCAGTAAAAAATGATTATTACAATATTTATTAAAGTCATCAAGATGATATAGGAACCTTATGAGTTACAAGTATCAAATTTTACGTAATATTGAAAACTCTACTGTGAAATACGCAATGGAGTATGTTTATTCGTAAGTGAAGAAATCCTCTGCTGATGTTACCACTCTTTTTATATAAATGCACTTTGTGTTCTAAGATATATGCTGTTGACCTGCAGTGAAAACTAGTCCTAAAATTCGGAAAAATCCTAAAAGTATCCTAAAAGTTCTAAAATTAAAACTGTATAAATCAATAATGGAAATATAAACTTGAACTATGAGAAAAATAAATGTTTGACTCAGTGTCAAAATCCCAGTGAAAATTACTCCAGATGAAGTCTTATGTGGTTCTTGCTGTCCTGGGATGAATACTGTGAAACTCCTTCCCATTACAGAACGCTATAAATTGGCTTAACATGCAATGGTACCTTCAGATTTCCCTCCTTGACTAATGCATTTAAAGGACTGAATAATACAATTAAAGGACCATTTATTAAACAATTAATATATGAAATGTATAGAGGATGAAACAAGGAAAATAATGAACTGGTAAACCCATCTTCTGAAAATGTGTAACTTAAGGATGGAGACAAACGCACAAGTTACTCTAATAAAAGAAATAGTTCTAAGTGGCGAGTAAAGTTTCAGTCAAAGCCTATTTTCAGCACACGTAGTTAAATTTTATTCCCTTTTTGCAATAGATGTATTTGAGTCCCTACAAATAGGGAGCACTTAAATAACAAATTTAAAAGGAGGTCAGCACACCTTAGTGGGCGGGGGAGAAGTGGGTTTTACAGTTCTTAAAACTGTCCTTCACTCTCTTTGTATTCATCCCACTCACCCACAAGATTCAATCCCCAGTGCCTTGGAATGGCTTGGTGTATATTTTATTGATTACTTATCAAATTTATTAAGGAAGTCATATTGTAAAGAAACTGAAGGGTACAATTTAAATATTCTAGAAGACAACATTTATTGGGCTAAGAGTTCATTCTTAGGTGTTAGAGAAGGCTCTGAAAAATCAGGGCCATTGAAATATATTTCAGTGTTTGGAACTAATTCTGAACAGAATGAGTAGCAATCAGAGGATTTTAATCAGTGTTTATGTCATAAACACATATACATTTGGAACTTAAGTCCTGATACAGTAGATTAGAGGATTCAGGAAAAGAAACTAGAAATAAACAGTTCACTTATGAAGGAATTGCAATCATTTACAGGTGTCCGGAGCCAGGGCAGTGGCAAAAGGTAGCAGGTCACTCACAGTAGAGGATCTTGAGCCACTCAGTCCTCTAGGAAAACAGCAAAGCTGGAGCGTTGAACAGGAGAGTAAGTTTGCGTTAGGAAATGCTGAGTGTGATAGACTGGATTAGAGGTTTTGGGAAATGAGGTCTAGAGTAAGTTTGCATGTCCATACAATACATTTTATTCTCAGAAGTGTATAAATGGTGGTTTAAAAACATGGACGTGTACCTAATGTTTTGAAAGTGGTGGGGCAAGGTTGTACAAAAAATCAAGGCAAAGAAGGAAATTTGAAGAATATATTTTATGGGCAGGACCGTAATATATATAGTCATGAGTCACTTAAGGATAAGGATATGTCCTGAGAAATACATCCTTAGGCAATTTCATTCTTATGTGAGCATCGTGGAGTAGACTCACGTGAACCTAGACGGGAGCCTACTACACACCTAGGCCATTGATGTATCCGATTGCTTCTACGCTGCAAACCTGTACAGCATGTTACTGCACTGAATACAGCAGGTAATCATAAGACAATGATGAGTGTTTGTGTATCAAACATATATAAATACAAAAAGGTAAAGTTAAAATGCAGTGTAAAGGAATAAAAAAATGAGACCTCTGTATAAGGTACATACCATGAAAAGAGCTTGTGAGGCTGGAAGTTGCTCTGGATGAATCAGTGAGTGAGTGGTGTGAGAATGTGAAGGCCTAGGACATTATCGTACACTATTGTAGATGTTATAAACACTGTATACTTAGACTACACATTATTTTTTAAATGTTCTTTCTTAAATAAAAACTAACTTTAGCTTACTGTAACATTTTTACTTTAAAAACTTTTTAGCTTTTGACTTTTTTGTAATAACATGTAGCTTTAAACATGCATTGTACAGCTGCACAAAAATGTTTTATTTCTTTACATCCTCATTCTATAAGCTCTATTCTATTTTTCACTTTTTTATTTTTTCTGTTTAGCTTTTAAATTTTATTGTTAAAAACGAATAAGCTTACCTACACCACTAGTTATTTTTCAAATATGAACTGTACATTTTCATATCTGCAACTTCACATATCTTATTTTCTTTTTCTTCTACCCTAAATGTCCTCCTTCCAATAACCATATAGATATCCTTTGTATTCCCAAAGACCTAATCAAGGGCTGCCTTCTCTGAGTGTGCTAAATTTTCTGGCTTTACTAAAGATAGAGAAATAAAATCTAAAAGACTAACTTTTTCCCCACATAGTACCCACTTGATAAATCCTTATAGGATTAATGCAAAATATCACTCATGATTAACTACCCTGAAACCGCAAGATAGCCATCTATGAAGCCGTGGACTCTAGAATATTTGTATAAATGAATATTTTTTAAAATACATTAAAATAATAATATATCCTTTTTCAGGGCATCTGGAAGGAAAAAAAAAAAACAAGTATAATGAACAGTCACTATACAACTTTCCATAGTAAATAAAAGCTGTCATATTTTTCATTTTAAGTTTAAATTTATTTTAAAAGGAAAAGCAAAGGAAATTGGGTTGAAAAACTTGTTTAAAATATGCCTTCCAAGGCCACCCACCCAATATTCTAACCTTTAACTGACTAATTAGGTCCACTTGCTTTATGAGACATGTGCTTAAAGAACTAGGATACTTCTTAATAGTATAGCCAGGAAAAACAACAGAAGTAGAAAAATATTTTTATAGTTGAATAACTTGGCACTAGTTTTCTTGCAACTGAGAACACATTTTGACTACCCTTTTTGAGTGTTTGGAAAGACAAAAAGAATTAAGATTCACAAAAAAGTTTTATGAAACTGTTTTAAAGAATTTGTATGTCAGCACAGAAATGGAAGTACTCCCTTTACTGATAATTTAAATAATCAATCATATACAACCTTATTTAAAAAAGGAACAATGAATCCTGAGGGAGGTATAATGTAGCATGAAATTAAAACTAGATTGACTCAACTGACATTAAATTTGATTGAAGAAAAACTTCTCTCAAAAGATCACCTGCCCTTTCAATCCTAAAATCAATTTATGGGTCAAATGAATTAGTCATATTAGTAGAAGGCTTCCACAGCAGGGAGAATCCACAATCTCTGATATGACCCTCAAGCACATTTATTTATTTGTATTGAATTAAAAGTTAAAAGACTATGATTGATTATTATAATATTTCAAACCCTTGGTACCTAATATTGAAATTATGCTGTATTTTAATTAAGTTTAAAATTATTATGGATTTTATTGATGAGTGAAAATTTATAGATGTTGGCCAAATCATTGAGAGAGATCAGGATGACGAGATTTAAATTTTAATTTAGTCTTTCTCTTTAAAATAACATCTAACTCTAAGCAACATAGAAAATAAGGACAATATACTCTATTTGTGTTCTGAAAGCAATACACACATGCACAAATACACGTGTAAACACTTATATGTATATGAAAAAGAGAGAGAGAGAGAAGGCTTATAGAGAATTTGAATCCGCATTTTGAAAGTGATTTTTTTTAAACTAGATTGAGATGATCACTCCATATGGAGTTTGAGTTCTCTGTAAATGCTTGAGAAATGGTCTCTATCCCTACATGAACAATCACTGGTGGTGGCACCGCACGACACCTTGCGAAGAGAAGTTGATCATGTTGATCATGTGGAGTGGAGTGCTGTGTGGAGTGCAGCGTTCAATCAGTGTTGTGTGGAGTGCAGTGTCATATGCAGTGGAGTGGCCAGGCAGTGCTACCAGCCTCGGTGGGGTCTCAGAGTAGACCAGCGGTGGCAGCCTAGGTAGGGTCTCAGAGTAGACCAATGGTGGCAGGACAAATGCAGTCAGCATTGATTTGTGAACACACAAGAGATAATTCTGGAGCACCCTAAAGGGGGAGTGGAATGTGGACAAGGGTGCTGAAGCGCATTAGTTATGCAGATAGGAGTTGTGGGGCTTGGATCATCTGAATGTTATTAATGTCCACTGACTGATGTGTGCTAGAAACATACGCATTGCTTTAGCATGCATGTCCCTAAAGGAAGAAGTGAAAATCCTACATGAGAATACATTAAATTAAAACTGCTTGGAATCCAGAAGAACATCTGGACTGAATCAGAACAGATACCCCTCCCTGAGCTACTTTGATAAAGGATTACCATCATGATCTTAGTGATGAGAACCTTGAAATCAGTACTCCAATTCAAAACCCATCAGCTTTGCACTTGGGTTTGGTAGAAAACAGTATATATATATATATATATATATATATATATATATATATAGCCCCTCCAACTGTTTAGATTCATGTATTCTTAACAAAATCTTCCATCATTGTCAAAAAGTTACAATGAATGAACCCTGTATGGAAACATAGTAAGGGATGCAAATTAGATGCAAAGAATGTGACTTTAAAGTCTTTGGTGCTCAGAATAAACAAAAACAGAAACAAGCAAATCTTATAAAAGTCAACTCTGAGGTGATGTGTTTTTCTTTTTTTTTTTCCTGTGTCTAATGAGTTGAATTGTGTCTCACCCAAATCTGTGCCCACCCAGAACCTCAGAAGATGACCTTATTTGGAGATAAATTATTTGCAGATCTGACTAGTGTAGGATTTGGGATGAAATCATTCTGGATTTAGCATTGGTTCTAAATCAACTGACTGATGTTTCTATAAGAGAAAGAAAGAGAGATTCAAATGCACAGAGCTACAGTGAGAAAAACCATGTGAGGACAGAGGCAGGGATTTCAGTTGTGCTTCCATAGGTCAAAGATTGCTAGGAGCCCCCAAAGCTGGAAGAGGCAAGGAAGGATTCTCTACGAGAGACTTCAGAGAGAGTGTGGCCTTGCCAACACCTTGATTACAGATATTTGGTCCCCAAACTTGTGATAGAATAAATTTTCATTACAGCAACCCCAGAAAACTAATGCACTGGGCATATCACATATAATTTGGAAAAGGTTAAACTTTCAGAGAAAGCATCTACTCATGGACTACAAATTGTAAAACATACTCTGCATCACAGATAAAATCAGGCAATGCAACAATGAGATATAATAAAGATAAAATGTCCTTCCATGTTCTGTACTTTCCATGCTCAATTCGATTTACATTTAAAAACCATTACTCACTGAGGGTAAGTTTAACCATAGAAAATTCTGGAATTTGTGGGCAAAAGATATAAAATGAACATCATAGTGTTTGTATCCTATTTTTTTTTTCGCCGAGACACCCTAATATTTGGATGCTCTTAGCCAGTTCCTGCTGCTATAACTAAGTCCTTTAGACTGGATGATTTATAAACCATGGAAACTCATTTCTCCTAATTCTGGAGGCTGGGAAATACAAAATCAAAACACTGGCAGATTAGGTATTTGGTAAGGGCTGGCTGGCTGCTTCCAAGATGGAGCCTCGTTGCTGACTCGTCCAGTGGTGAAGAATGCTCTGTCCTTACATGGTGGAAGGGACGCAGGGGCAGGCAGCTCTCCGAAACCTCCTTCATAAGCTATTTATCATATTCATGAGCGTGAGGCCTTCATGACTTAATCATGTTCCCAAAGCCTTCACCTCATCATAACATCACAACAGGGATTCAATTTCAACCGGAATGTTGGAGGGTCACAAACATTCAAAGTATAGCAGATGTCATAAACATTATCACCATTTTGACAGAAAGGGAGTATGAAAAAATATTTCAGGGCGAGCCAAGATGGCTGAAGAGCAAACAGCCCAGCCCTACAGCTCCCACGGAGGACAAAAACGCCCTGTGAATTCTGCCTCTTCAACGGAGGTACCGAAGTTCTCTCATGGGGACTAACGAGGCAGTTGGCGTGACCCAGGCAGAGGAGGAGAAGCGGGTGGGGTGAGCGCCCACCCGGGAGATGCACAGGGCAAAGGGAGCTTTCTCCCCCAGCCAAGGGAGGCAGTGAGGGCTTGTGCTACCCGGGCCCCATCCTTCCCCTTCCACGCGAAAATGGCGCTTTTTCCACAGATCCTTGCAACCTGCTGATCAGGAGGTCCCCACGTGAGTACAAGGCCACTGGGGCCTTGGTTCTTAAGCACAGAGCTGCGAAGACACTCAGCGGCTGCTGGGGTGGGCAGCCATCGGAGCAGACGCTGAAACACAGGAGTATCTGCATCCTGCGCTCTGGGAACTCCTGTGAGGCAGGAGATCCGTCCACTTCCGTGGGAACAGGGCTGAAGCCAGGGAGCCACGCGGCCTTGCTCTCATGGATCCCCACACGCTGAAACCTACTTACCTGGAATCCCCACTGGCCACCACAGCAGGCTGCAGACTTCTTTTTTTTTTTTTTTTTTTTTTATATGAGGGAGATGCTTTTAGTATTCCTATTTTTTTTTAATTTATTTATTATTATTATACTTTAAGTTGTAGGGTACATGTGCATAACGTGCAGGTTTGTTACATATGTATACTTGTGCCTTGTTGGTGTGCTGCACCCATCAACTCGTCATTTACATCAGGTATAACTCCCAATGCAATCCCTCCCCCCTCCCCCCTCCCCTCTCCCCATGATAGGCCCTGGTGTGTGATGTTCCCCTTCCTGAGTCCAACTGATCTCATTGTTCAGTTCCCACCTATGAATGAGAACATGCGGTGTTTGGTTTTCTGTTCTTGTGATAGTTTGCTAAGAATGATGGTTTCCAGCTGCATCCATGTCCCTACAAAGGACACAAACTCATCCTTTTTGATGGCTGCATAGTATTCCATGGTGTATATGTGCCACATTTTCTTCATCCAATCTGTCACTGATGGACATTTGGGTTGATTCCAAGTCTTTACTATTGTGAATAGTGCTGCAGTAAACATACGTGTGCATGTGTCTTTATAGCAGCATAATTTATAATCCTTTGGGTATACACCCAGTAATGGGATGGCTGGGTCATATGGTACATCTAGTTCTAGATCCTTGAGGAATCACCATACTGTTTTCCATAATGATTGAACTAGTTTACAATCCCACCAACAGTGTAAAAGTGTTCCTATTTCTCCACATCCTCTCCAGCACCTGTTGTTTCCTGACTTTTTAATGATTGCCATTCTAACTGGTGTGAGATGGTATCTCATTGTGGTTTTGATTTGCATTTCTCTGATGGCCAGTGATGATGAGCATTTTTTCATGTGTCTGTTGGCTGTATGAATGTCTTCTTTTGAGAAATGTCTGTTCATATCCTTTCCCCACTTTTTGATGGGGTTGTTTTTTTCTTGTAAATTTGTTGGAGTTCTTTGTAGGTTCTGGATATTAGCCCTTTGTCAGATGAGTAGATTGCAAACATTTTCTCCCATTCTGTAGGTTGCCTGTTCACTCTGATGGTAGTTTCTTTTGCTGTGCAGAAGCTCTTTAGTTTAATGAGATCCCATTTGTCAATTTTGGCTTTTGCTGCTGTTGCTTTTGGTGTTTTAGACATGAAGTCTTTGCCCATGCCTATGTCCTGAATGGTACTACCTAGGTTTTCCTCTAGGATTTTTATGGTATTAGGTCTAACATTTAAGTCTCTAATCCATCTTGAATTAATTTTCGTATAAGGAGTAAGGAAAGGATCCAGTTTCAGCTTTCTACTTATGGCTAGCCAATTTTCCCAGCACCATTTATTCAATAGGGAATCCTTTCCCCATTTCTTGTTTCTCTCAGGTTTGTCAAAGATCAGATGGCTGTAGATGTGTGGTATTATTTCTGAGGACTCTGTTCTGTTCCATTGGTCTATATCTCTGTTTTGGTACCAGTACCATGCTGTTTTGGTTCCTGTAGCCTTGTAGTATAGTTTGAAGTCAGGTAGCGTGATGCCTCCAGCCTTGTTCTTTTGACTTAGGATTGTCGTGGAGATGCGGGCTCTTTTTTGGTTCCATATGAACTTTAAAGCAGTTTTTTCCAATTCTGTGAAGAAACTCGTTGGTAGCTTGATGGGGATGGCATTGAATCTATAAATTACCTTGGGCAGTATGGCCATTTTCACGATATTGATTCTTCCTATCCATGAGCATGGTATGTTCTTCCATTTGTTTGTGTCCTCTTTGATTTCACTGAGCAGTGGTTTGTAGTTCTCCTTGAAGAGGTCCTTTACATCCCTTGTAAGTTGGATTCCTAGGTATTTTATTCTCTTTGAAGCAATTGTGAATGGAAGTTCATTCCTGATTTGGCTCTCTGTTTGTCTGTTACTGGTGTATAAGAATGCTTGTGATTTTTGCACATTAATTTTGTATCCTGAGACTTTGCTGAAGTTGCTTATCAGCTTAAGGAGATTTTGGGCTGAGACAATGGGGTTTTCTAAATATACAATCATGTCATCTGCAAACAGGGACAATTTGACTTCTTCTTTTCCTAACTGAATACCCTTGATTTCTTTCTCTTGCCTGATTTCCCTAGCCAGAACTTCCAACACTATGTTGAATAGGAGTGGTGAGAGAGGGCATCCCTGTCTTGTGCCAGTTTTCAAAGGGAATTTTTCCAGTTTTTGCCCATTCAGTATGATATTGGCTGTGGGTTTGTCATAGATAGCTCTTATTATTTTGAGGTACGTTCCATCAATACCGAATTTATTGAGCGTTTTTAGCATGAAGGGCTGTTGAATTTTGTCAAAAGCCTTTTCTGCATCTATTGAGATAATCATGTGGTTCGTGTCTTTGGTTCTGTTTATATGCTGGATTATGTTTATTGATTTGCGAATGTTGAACCAGCCTTGCATCCCAGGGATGAAGCCCACTTGATCATGGTGGATAAGCTTTTTGATGTGTTGCTGAATCCGGTTTGCCAGTACTTTATTGAGGATTTTTGCATCGATGTTCATAAGGGATATTGGTCTAAAATTCTCTTTTTTTGTTGTGTCTCTGCCAGGCTTTGGTATCAGGATGATGTTGGCCTCATAAAATGAGTTAGGGAGGATTCCCTCTTTTTCTATTGATTGGAATAGTTTCAGAAGGAATGGTACCAACTCCTCCTTGTACCTCTGGTAGAATTCAGCTGTGAATCCATCTGGTCCTGGACTTTTTTTGGTTGGTAGGCTATTAATTATTGCCTCAATTTCAGAGCCTGCTATTGGTCTATTCAGGGATTCAACTTCTTCCTGGTTTAGTCTTGGAAGAGTGTAAGTGTCCAGGAAATTATCCATTTCTTCCAGATTTTCCAGTTTATTTGCGTAGAGGTGTTTATAGTATTCTCTGATGGTAGTTTGTATTTCTGTGGGGTCGGTGGTGATATTCCCTTTATCATTTTTAATTGCGTCGATTTGATTCTTCTCTCTTTTCTTCTTTATTAGTCTTGCTAGTGGTCTGTCAATTTTGTTGATCTTTTCAAAAAACCAACTCCTGGATTCATTGATTTTTTGGAGGGTTTTTTGTGTCTCTATCTCCTTCAGTTCTGCTCTGATCTTAGTTATTTCTTGCCTTCTGCTAGCTTTCGAATGTGTTTGCTCTTGCTTCTCTAGTTCTTTTAATTGTGATGTTAGAGTGTCAAGTTTAGATCTTTCCTGCTTTCTCTTGTGGGCATTTAGTGCTATAAATTTCCCTCTACACACTGCTTTAAATGTGTCCCAGAGATTCTGGTATGTTGTATCTTTGTTCTCATTGGTTTCAAAGAACATCTTTATTTCTGCCTTCATTTCGTTATGTACCCAGTAGTCATTCAGGAGCAGGTTGTTCAGTTTCCATGTAGTTGAGCGGTTTTGATTGAGTTTCTTAGTCCTGAGTTCTAGTTTGATTGCACTGTGGTCTGAGAGACAGTTTGTTATAATTTCTGTTCTTGTACATTTGCTGAGGAGTGCTTTACTTCCAATTACGTGGTCAATTTTGGAGTAAGTACGATGTGGTGCTGAGAAGAATGTATATTCTGTTGATTTGGGGTGGAGAGTTCTATAGATGTCTATTAGGTCTGCTTGCTGCAGAGATGAGTTCAATTCCTGGATATCCTTGTTAACTTTCTGTCTCGTTGATCTGTCTAATGTTGACAGTGGAGTGTTGAAGTCTCCCATTATTATTGTATGGGAGTCTAAGTCTCTTTGTAAGTCTCTAAGGACTTGCTTGATGAATCTGGGTGCTCCTGTATTGGGTGCATATATATTTAGGATAGTTAGCTCTTCCTGTTGAATTGATCCCTTTACCATTATGTAATGGCCTTCTTTGTCTCTTTTGATCTTTGATGGTTTAAAGTCTGTTTTATCAGAGACTAGTATTGCAACCCCCGCTTTTTTTTGTTCTCCATTTGCTTGGTAAATCTTCCTCCATCCCTTTATTTTGAGCCTATGTATGTCTCTGCGTGTGAGATGGGTCTCCTGAATACAGCAGACTGATGGGTCTTGACCTTTATCCAGTTTGCCAGTCTGTGTCTTTTAATTGGAGCATTTAGTCCATTTACATTTAAGGTTAAGATTGTTATGTGTGAACTTGATCCTGCCATTATGATATTAACTGGTTATTTTGCTCGTTAGTTGATGCAGTTTCTTCCTTGCCTTGATGGTCTTTACATTTTGGCATGTTTTTGCAATGGCTGGTACCGGTTGTTCCTTTCCATGTTTAGTGCTTCCTTCAGGGTCTCTTGTAAGGCAGGCCTAGTGGTGACAAAATCTCTAAGCATTTGCTTATCTGTAAAGGATTTTATTTCTCCTTCACTTATGAAACTTAGTTTGGCTGGATATGAAATTCTGGGTTTAAAATTCTTTTCTTTAAGAATGTTGAATATTGGCCCCCACTCTCTTCTGGCTTGTAGAGTTTCTGCTGAGAGATCTGCTGTTAGTCTGATGGGCTTCCCTTTGTGGGTAACCCGACCATTCTCTCTGGCTGCCCTTAAGATTTTTTCCTTCATTTCAACTTTGGTGAATCTGGCAATTATGTGTCTTGGAGTTGCTCTTCTCGAGGAGTATCTTTGTGGCGTTCTCTGTATTTCCTGGATTTGAATGTTGGCCTGCCCTACTAGGTTGGGGAAGTTCTCCTGGATGATATCCTGAAGAGTGTTTTCCAACTTGGTTCCATCTTCCCCCTCACTTTCAGGCACCCCAATCAGACGTAGATTTGGTCTTTTTACATAATCCCATACTTCTTGCAGGCTTTGTTCATTTCTTTTTCTTCTTTTTTCTTTTGGTTTCTCTTCTCGCTTCATTTCATTCATTTGATCCTCAATCGCTGATACTCTTTCTTCCAGTTGATCGAGTCGGTTACTGAAGCTTGTGCATTTGTCACGTATTTCTCGTGTCATGGTTTTCATCTCTTTCATTTCGTTTAGGACCTTCTCTGCATTAATTACTCTAGCCATCAATTCTTCCACTTTTTTTTCAAGATTTTTAGTTTCTTTGCGCTGGGTACGTAATTCCTCCTTTAGCTCTGAGAAATTTGATGGACTGAAGCCGCCTTCTCTCATCTCGTCAAAGTCATTCTCCGTCCAGCTTTGATCCGTTGCTGGCGATGAGCTGCGCTCCTTTGTCGGGGGAGATGCGCTCTTATTTTTTGAATTTCCAGCTTTTCTGCCCTGCTTTTTCCCCATCTTTGTGGTTTTATCTGCCTCTGGTCTTTGATGATGGTGATGTACTGATGGGGTTTTGGTGTAGGTGTCCTTCCTGTTTGATAGTTTTCCTTCTAACAGTCAGGACCCTTAGCTGTAGGTCTGTTGGAGGTTGCTTGAGGTCCACTCCAGACCCTGTTTGCCTGGGTATCAGCAGCAGAGGCTGCAGAAGATAGAATATTTCTGAACAGCGAGTGTACCTGTCTGATTCTTGCTTTGGAAGCTTCCTCTCAGGGGTGTACTCCACCCTGTGAGGTGTGGGGTGTCAGACTGCCCCTAGTGGGGGATGTCTCCCAGTTAGGCTGCTCAGGGGTCAGGGACCCACTTGAGCAGGGAGTCTGTCCCTTCTCAGATCTCAGCCTCCGTGTTGGGAGATCCACTGCTCTCTTCAAAGCTGTCAGACAGAGTCGTTTGCATCTGCAGAGTTTTCTGCTGCGTTTGTTATTGTTTACTGTGCCCTGTCCCCAGAGGTGGAGTCTACAGAGACAGGCAGGTTTCCTTGAGCTGCTGTGAGCTCCACCCAGTTCCAGCTTCCCAGCGGCTTTGTTTACCTACTTAAGCCTCAGCAATGGTGGGCGCCCCTCCCCCAGCCTCCCTGCTGCCTTGCCGGTAGATCACAGACTGCTGTGCTAGCAATGAGGGAGGCTCCGTGGGTGTGGGACCCTCCCGGCCAGGTGTGGGATATGATCTCCTGGTGTGCCTGTTTGCTTAAAGCGCAGTATTGGGGTGGGAGTTACCCGATTTTCCAGGTGTTGTGTGTCTCAGTTCCCCTGGCTAGGAAACGGGATTCCCTTCCCCCTTGCGCTTCCCAGGTGAGGCAATGCCTCGCCCTGCTTCAGCTCTCGCTGGTCGGGCTGCAGCAGCTGACCAGCACCGATCGTCCGGCACTCCCCAGTGAGATGCACCCAGTACCTCAGTTGAAAATGCAGAAATCACCGGTCTTCTGTCTCGCTCGTGCTGGGAGTTGGAGACTGGAGCTGTTCCTATTCGGCCATCTTGCTCCGCCCCTGCAGACTTCTTAAGAACACTGAGTTCTGGGGTGGGGGAGAGAAGGCCACCTCACTGAGGCTCCAGCCCGCGTGTTTCCCTGACTGAGCGGTCTGCACCGGTAACAGTTCCCCACAGCGCAGCGCAGCGGCCTGGGGGCGCAGCTCCAGGCCAGACTGCTGCTTTAATAAAGCAGGACCTTGATGATCCGCCCTGCCTCATCAGGCGGGGACTCTCTGTGGGAATGTCAGCATCCCCAGACAGAGGTTTATGGACAGAACGCTCATATCCCTGATCAGAGAGGAGTCCCTGGAGGGAGGGGTGGCTGCGGTATGGTGGATCAGCAGTCAGTCTTTTCTGTCTGCCGCCTCTGGAGAGTCAGGGCAGCCAGGGCGAGGGTGCAACACACCCATTCTGCCAAGGGGAAGCCAGACTGCTTATTTAAGTAAGTCTCTTTGTCTGCTCCTCCTGAATGGGTGAGACCTTCCAATAGGACTCTCCAGATACCTCATACAGGAGCGTTCCCGCCAGCATAAGGTTGGTGTCCCTGGGAAGGAGCAGGCTGCCGTTTTTATTGGTCTGCAGCCTCTACTGGTGATACTTCCAGAGGCCAGAGGGAACCAGGTGAATAGGGTCTGGAATAGACCCCCAGCAAGCTGCAGCAACCCTATGGAAGAGGGGCCTGACTGCCAGAAGAAAAACAGAAAGCAGCAGTGACAACATCAATGAAAAAGACTCCACAGAAACCCCATCCAAAGGTCAGCAGCCTCAAATATCAAAGGTAGATAAGCCCATGAATATGAGAAAGAATCAACACAAAAATGCTGAGAACTCAAAAAGCCAGAGTGCCTCTTCTCCTTCAAATGATCACAACACGTCTCTAGCAAGGGCACAGAACTGAGCTGAGGCTGAGATGGCTGAACTGGCAGAAGTAGGCTTCAGAAGATGGGTAATAAACTTCGCAGAGCTAATGGATTATGTTCTAACTTATTGCTAAGAAGCTAAGAACCATGATAAAACATTACAGGAGCTGTTAACCAGAATAACCAGTTTTAAGAGAAACAAAAATGACCTGATGGAGCTGAAAAACACAAGAACTTCATAATGCAAACACAAGTATCAATAGCTGAATAGACCAAGCGGAAGAAAGGATAGATACCAGAGCTTAAAGTCTATCTTGCTGAATTAGGCAGGCAGAAAAGATTGGAGAAAAAAGAATAAAAAGGAAGGAACAAAACCTGTGAGAACTGTGGGGGATTATGTTAAAAGACTGAACCCACGACTGATAGGAGTACCTGAAAAAGACCCAGAGAATGGAACCAAGTTGGAAAATACACTTCAGGGTATCATTCAGGAGAACTTCCCCAACCTAGCAAGACAGAACATTAAAATTCAGGAAATAGAGAGAACCCCAATAAGATACTCCATGAGAAGATCAACCTCAAGATACGCAATCATCAGATTCTCTAAGGTCAAAATGAAGGAAAAAAAGTTAAGGGCAGCCAGAGAGAAAGGCCAGGTCACCTGTAAAGGGAGGCCCATCAGACTAACAGCAGAATTCTCAGTGGAAACCCCACAAGCCAGAAGAGATTGGGGTCAATATTCAACAATCTTAAAGAAAAAAATTTCCAACCTAGAATTTTTTATCTGGCCAAACTAAGCTTCATAAGCAAAGGAGAAATAAAATATTTTTCAGGCAAACAAGTACTGAGGGAATTTGTCACCACCAGGCCTGCCTTGCAACAGCTCCTAATGGAAGCACTAAATATGGAAAGGAAAAACCATTACCAGCCACTACACAAATACACTGAAGTACACAGACCAGTGACACTATGAAGCAGCCACATAAACAATTCTGCAAAATAACCAGCTAGCATCATGATGATAAAATCAAATTCACACATAACAATATTAACCTTAAATGTAAATGGGCTAAATACCCCAATTAAAAGACACAGAATGGGGGCTGGGTGCTATGGCTCACGCCTGTAATCCCAGCACTGTGGGAGGCCAAGGTGGGCAGATCACTTGAGGTCAGGAGTTTGAGACCAGCCTGGCCAACATGGTAAAACCCCGTCTCTACTAACAATAGAGAAATTCGCCAATCAACCAGGCATGGTGGAAGCACCTGTAATCTCAGCTACTCAGGAGGCCGAAGCAGGAGAATTGTTGGAACCCGGGAGGCAGCGGTTGCAGTGCACCAAGATCTCGCCACTGCACTCCAGCCTAGGCGGCAACAAGAGTGAGACTCCATCTCAAAAAGAATAAAGACACAGAATGGCAAGCTGGATAAAATAGTCAAGACTCATCTATGTGCTGTTTCAAGAAACCCATCTCACATGCAAAACACACAGACTCAAAATAAAAGAATGGAGGAAAATTTATCAAGCAAATGAAAAACAGAATAAAAGCAGGAGTTGCAATACTAGTTTCTGACAAAACAGACTCTAAACCAACAGAGCTCGAAAAAGACAAAGGAGGACATTACAAAATAGTAAAGGGGTAAATTTGACATGAAGAGCTAAATATCCTAAATATATGTAGACCTAACACAGGAGCACCCAGATTCATAAAACAAGTTCTTAGAGACCTACAAAGAGAGTTAGACTCCCACACAATAAGAGTGGGAGATTTAACACCCCATTGTCAATATTAACACCCCATCTCAATATTAGATAGAACATTGAGACTGAAAATTAACAAAGACATTCAGGACTTGAACTCAGCTGGATGAGCTGGATGAAATGGACATGATAGATATTATAGAACTCTTCACTCCAAAACAACAGAATATACACTTTTCGCAGGGACAAATGGCACTTACTCTAAAATTGATGACATAATTGGAAGTAAATCACGCCTCAGCAAATGCAAAAGAACCGAAATCATAACAGTCTCTCAGACCACAGCACAATCAAATTAGAATTCAAGATTAAGAAACTCACTAAAACCACACAACAACATGGAAATTGAACAACCTGCTCCTGAAGGACTCCTAGGTAAATAATGAAATTAAGGCAGACATCAAGAAATTCTTTGAAACCAATGAGAACAAAGAGACAATGTACCAGAATCTCGGGGACACAGATAAAGCAGTAGTAAGAGGGAAATGTATAGCACTAAATGCCCACATCAAAATGCTAGAACGATCTGAACTTGACAAACTAACATTACAACTATAACAACTAGAGAACCAAGAGCAAACAAACCCCGAAGCTAGCAGAAGACAAAAAATAACCAAGATTAGAGCAGAAGAGAAGGAGATAGAAACACACACAAACACACACATGAAAAAAAAATCCCTAAAAAAAAAAAATCCAGGAGCTCTTTTTTTAAAAAATAATAAAATAGAATGCTAGGTAGACTAATAAAGAAGAAAAGAGAGAAGAATCAAATAGACACAATAAACAATGATAAAGAGGATATCACCGCTAACCCTCCAGAAATATAAACAACCATCAGAGAATACCATAAACACCTCTGTACAAATAAATTAGAAGATCTAGAAAAAATGGATAAATTCCTGGATGCACACACCCTACCAAGACTGAACAAGGAAGAAGTTGAATCCCTGAATAGACCAATAACAAATTCTGAAATTGAGACAGTAATAAATAGTCTACCCAACAAAAAAAGTCCAGGACTAGATAGATTTACAGCTGACTTATACTAGAAATACAAACAGGAGCTGCTACCCTTTCTTATGAAACTATCACAAATAATTAAAAAGGAGGGACTCCTCCCTAACTCATTCTATTAGGCCAGCATCATCCTGACACCAAAACCTGACAGAGATACAACAAAAAAAGAAAACTTCAGCCCAATATCCCTGATGAACACTGACGCAAAAATTCTCAACAAAATACTGGCAAACTGAATAGAGCAGCACACAAAAAAGCTTGTCCATCATGATCAAGTTGACTTTATCCCTGGAATGTAAGATTGGTTCAACATACACAAATCAATAAACATGATTCATCACAGAAACAGATCTAAAGACAAAGCCACATGATTGTCTCAATAGATGCAGAAAAGGCCTTTGATAAAATTCAACATTCTTTCATATTAAAAACTCTCAATAAACTAGGTATAGAAGGAACATACCTCAATATAATAAGAGCCACTTATGACAAAGCCGCAAACGACAGCATACTGAATGAGCAAAAGTTGGAAGCATTCCCCTTGAAAACCGGCACAAGTCAAAGATGCCCTGTCTCGCCACTCCTATTTACCGCTCAGAAGTTCCAGCCAGAGCAATCAGAAAAGAGAAAGAAATAAAGTGTATTAAAATAGAAAGAAAGAAATTCAAATTGTCTTTGTTTGCAGATGACATGATCCTATATGTAGAAAACCAGATTGTTTCAACCCAAAAGCTTCTTAAGCTGATAAGCAACTTCAGCATAGTCTGAGGATACAAAATCAATGTGCAAAAGTCACAAATGTTCCTATATACCAACAACAGGAGAGCCAAATCATGAATGAACTCCCACTCACAATTGCTACAAAGAGAATGAAATACGTAGGAATACAGCTAACAAGGGAAGTGAATGACCTCTTCAAGGAGAAATACAAACCACTGCTCATAGATATCAGAGCGGACACAAACAAATGGAAAACATTCCATGCTCACAAATAAGAAGAATCAACACCATGAAAATGACTACACCTCCCAAAGTAATTTACAGATTCAATGCTATTCCGATTTAACCACCATTGACATTCTTCACAGAATTAGAAGAGACTACTTTAAAATTTATATGGAACCAAAAAAGAGCTTGGGTTAAGACAATACAAAGCAAAAGAACAAAGCTGGAGACATGACACTACAAAACTTCAAATTGCACTACAAGGCTAAATAATTAAAACAGGATGGTACTAGTACAAAACAGACACATAGACCAATGGAACAGAATAGAAAACTCAGAAATAAGACTGCACATCTATAACCATCTGGTCTTTGACAAACCTGACAAAAACAAGCAATGGGGAAAGGATTCCCTATTTAGTAAATGGTGCTGGGAGAACTGGCTAGCTGCATGCAGAAGACTGAAGCAACTCCTTCCTTACATCTTATATAAAAATTAACTCAAGATAGATTAAAGACTTAAATGTAAAACCTAAATCTATAAAAACCCTAGAAGAAAACCTAGGCAATACCATTCAGGACACAGGCACGGGCAAAGGTTTCACAACAAAATCACCAAAAGCAATTGCAACAAAAGCAAAAATTGACAAATGGGATCTAATTAAACTAAAGAGCTTCTGCACAGCAAAAGAAACTATCATCAGAGTGAACAGACAACCCACAGAGTGGGAGAAAATGTTTACAATCTATCCATCTGAAAAGGTCTAATATCAAGAATCTACAAGGAACTTAAACGGATTTGCAAGTAAAAAACAATCCCTTTACAAAGTGTGCAAAGGACCTGAACACACATTTGTCAAAAGAAGACATTCATGTGGCCAACATACATATGAAAAAAACTTCAACAACACTGATAGAGAAATGCAAATCAAAACCACAATGAGATACCATCTCATGCCAGTCAGAATGACGATTATTAATAAGTCAGGAAACAAGAGATGCTAGCGAGGTTGCTGAGAATTAAGAATGCTTTTACACTTTTGGTGGGAGTGTAAATTAGTCCAACCATGTGGAAGATGATGTGGCAATTCCACAAAGATCTCAAACCAGAAATACCATTTGACCCAGCAATCCCATTTGTGAGTATATACCCAAAAGGATATAAATCATTCTATTATGAAAGATACTTGCATGTGTATGTTCACTGCAGCACTTTTCACAATAGCAAAGACATGGAATCAACCCAAATGTCCATCAATGATAGACTGGATAAAGAAAATGTAGTACATATACACCATGGAATACAATGCAGCCATAAAAAGGAACAAGATCATGTTCTTTGCAGGGACATGAATGGAACTAGAAACCATTATCCTAAGCAAACTATCATAGGAACAGAAAACCAAACACCACATGTTCTCACTTATAAATGGGGGCTGAACAATGAGAACACATGAACGCAGGGAGGGTAACAACACACGGTGGGGCCTGTCGGGGCAAAGGGTTGGGGGAGGGAGAGCATTAGGAAAAATAGCTAATGCATGCTGGTCTCAGCACCTAGGTGATGGGTTGATATGTGCAGCAACCATCATGGCACACATTTACCTGTGTAAGAAACCTGCACATCCTGCACATGTACCCCAGAACTTAAAATAAAAATAAAAATAAAAAAAGAAATTTTGTAGGTTAAAAAAAGAACTTTACTTATTGTGCCATAACGTGGTTTACAATAGATACTTTTTTACTATAAAATAAAATTAGAAAAGATAATTTTTTATTTTAAATAAATACTTAAACTTTTCAGTACAAATTTTAATGTATAGAAAGGAAAAATGATTTTACTATGTTGATGAACCTATAGTTAGGGAACCACTTCCAAACATATTCATCAGCAATATAAATACAAAAGACTACTAATATACACAATAATGGATTATGAATACTGATTGTCAAAACCGTTATGCTAAATGGTATAATGGTTTTGAGATTCATTATAAGTCAATATAAGCTTTTTTGTTTGCTATCGTTTTTGCATGATAGCAAACAAAAAAGCTTATACTCTGTGTGATTATACTCATACAGAAATTTAGAAGAGACACAACTATAAAGAAAATAAAGGTTGATGCAGAATGAGATGGGGCAAAGTATCGAATGAAAACTTTTATAAGGTATCATATTATTCACTGTTAAAAATGTTTTTTATTTTGTGTACTGTGGTGGTAGAATGATTACATGTATTCATTAGAACTCATCAGAAACACTTAGATTAGTGAATAGTATTATATGTAATTTTTACCCCAACAAAGCTAGTTTTTGAAACTTTGCAGAAATATTAGAAACAACAACAATCATAGTGGAAAGACTGGATTTGTGAAGGCCACATACGTTTTCTCTACAATACCTTATCTTTGTTTTGAGAACTGCCCCTTCTGATCCATAGGACATATTTTAGGTGACACAATCCCTCTTACCTGAACTGATTATATCATATGTGGATTTTTTGAACCATACTATATAGGGATTTTCTAAGTGAGAATTGAGGAAGAAAATCACTTTCTGAGTGTTGAAAACTATGAAAATTGTGATTTGTTGCTAATATTTCCTACATTTTGTGGTTCTCATATTTTCTTCAGTGGACATGCATTATTTTTATAGATTTAATAATCACATTTATATTTTATCTTTTTATTATATCACAGTTAGGCTTTGACTCTGGCAAGGCAAGTTGGGCAATATTTGTCATCATTATTGTTTGTTCATTGTTTTTGCTACTCCTTTTCATTTTCCATCTTAGGAGCCCAAGCTCCTCAGCAGCACTCTCTGTATCCAAGAGTCCTCATAAGTATTTCCCCTTGGCATCTTCTGCTTTAAATATTTTGTTACTCATTATTAGGTGTGTCATTCTATTTAAGAGGGCCTTGGCAGTATCCAAGCAAAACACAAATTGCCTATAAAAGACTGGTATGTTCTTACAAGCATTATGGCATGTGCCCATTGAACATTAGCTCTGCTCATCCCCATCAATTATAGGCTTTGTACTGACCACACCCTCTAAAATGTGCTCATTGCTTTCCAGGTATGTCACTAACTGCTTCAGACAATAACCAAATTCATGCAAATCCCATAAAACATTTTTTAAGCATAACTACCATTCCTGAAAAATCTTGTGACTAAATGATCTCTAATGATCTCTAAGGTTTCCCGACGTCAATTGATGGAGCCCTGTCTCAGGGTCCGGCCCTAGAATTCAGGTACAGGTTGCTTATTGCAAAGTTATCCCAGGAAGAAAGGATGAGTGGCTGAAGTAGGAAGGGAGTAAAACCAACGATAGCGTGCATTATCCAGCTGAACCCTGCTCTGGGCAGCTGGGGCTTAACTCCACCAGGAACTACTGGAAGTTGAGACACAATGGCAATCTGATGCAATCTCTTCCCTAACAACCTCCTTGGAAAGGAACCTGTGCGCAGGTGTAAGCTTTCTGTCATGATCCCATGCCACTCTCTGTGGCCACCTCTGCTTAGGTACAACACTGTTAGTAGTTGTTTTAGCAATAATGATGATCCAATCTTTTTTTTAACCACTGCGGCAAGAAAAGGATTATCTCCAACAAGTAAATAGCAGACTATTTTAAAAAACGTGTTGTAATATGGAAAAATGTACTCATCAAAATGTAGGACTGAACTGGAGTCCTTGGACAAGACAACATGCCAAAAGTTCTTGATTCTTCTCCCAATTCCATTTGATTCTATTTGTTGGCTGGTATGGAAAGTCTGACAATTTCCTAAGGCCAGTACAATGTCAAAATTGTAGCTTACTGTAATCTATCTGCTTTTGCTGCTCCATATAACACAACTGGAACATGTTTTGAATGTCACTGACAGTCTGAGAGTTCTAGCATATTATTTTGGAAATTTCTGCTAATTTATGTCACCAAAATTACTGACTTGAGACTGAGTATTTGCCCACAGGCAGGCATACTTAACTTTTATTCAATTATTTATTGAATTTGTAGATTGAACATTTTTACAAAATTATGAATTATACTATTGATAATTAATCATAATTCTTGTAAAATGTAGTCCCATGGCATAAACCATTGCAGCTTAAGGATAATTTTATGTCTTTGACATTAAGATAAAGTTTTTGATAAAAGATTCAGATTGAGGTTAGATAGCTTCAATTCAGATTGGTTAGAAAAGCAATATTCAAGATGTAAGTTAGCACAGCATGGAAATGATGGGTTAGGATTTTTAAGGAAATGTTATTTGCAATTTACTTACATAATATAGATTATGCAGGGAAAGTCTTCATTAACACATCTGTGATAAGAACAGTGATTGAAAGTTAAACTTTGCTATGTTCAAACCTAGCCTGTCATATCCTGCTACAGGACATAAAATTTCTTGGTGCATTAGTTCTCTCAACATGAATATAATGATAGATGCTACATTATATGAATTTTGTCAGGATTAAATGAGGTAGTACACACAAGGTATATTACAAAAATTGTATTGACTACACTGTGTTTAAAAGTCCATTCTATGTGTTGAGGTATATATAATTGGATATCAAGGTTTCTTAAACTTATTTGCTGTTAGCTAAATAAATCTGCACCAAACTTTAGTACAAGGAAAATGAGGATAAATGTCCTTAATAAAATATAAATGAAATGTTAAGGGTAGTTCAGAGTAGAGAGATACACTTTCCCCATAGCTGACTACCTCTGTTCACATGCTATGTGGGGTGAAGTTGGAGAGCAATGTCCAAAGGCTGGAAGAAATAATGCTGAGACTTTAGGAAATGATTGATGGAATGGAACATGTTTGAATTGGGTATCAGAATATGGGAACAATTTGAACTTTTTCTCTGCTTTCCCAAAGCTCCTCAAATTCTGCAGAGTGACATTGGCTATGTGAGGTTATTTTAAAATTTATAGATTTACATAGAGAGACACAGATATAAATGGAAATATAAATACACAAATACACACACATGCACAAACATATATATACTTATACATCTATGTATATTTATAAATACTGACTGGACCATACTGGAATATTTCTGCATCATAATTTTATAAGTTTCTAAAACATATAGCATTTTCATACCATTCTGCAATAATAAGTAAAAAAAATGTTGGAAAAACATTGCTGCTATGGTTAAATAATATGTTATTTTCTGAAAGTAGGGAAAAAAATGTGTTTTCTGTACCTGTTTATTTTTACATGACTGTTGTTAGTCCCAACAATAAAAAAAGTTAAAGCAGTTGTTGTCAAATAATATTTTGGCTGACATTAAAAAAAACAAAATTAGCATTGAATATACTTTAATTGTTTTTTTAGAAGATGCTAATCATTTGGAACATAAAATTAATATTTTATATATCAGTAATTCTATCAGCATTTCCCATACTTTATAGACTTCATAGGCTTAATGCAAGTTAAGAAAGTTTCATTACAGCGATGTTTGATGGGATACGTGAACCAGTATTAATACCTCTTTTCCAGCATTTAATGATAATATAAATTAATAATAAGTTTTGAAGTTACAGCATGTTTTGTGCTTTTTGCCTCTTCTTAAATACTAAATTTATTAAAACTTAAGCTTAATAAAATAATAGGTACTAACTATTTGCAAAATAAATGTTATTTGAGGAACATGTATTACTGAAACTCTGTGGCACTTTTTTTCATTTTCCTGTGAGTACTGGGTTGTGAAAAATAAAGCATTATTTGATGTATTCTCGTGGCTTCTTGTGGAAGTCAGTACATTCGGTACATACGTTTTGAACTAAATTGAATTCAACTTAATTGAATTCAATTCAGACTTTAATTGAAATTTAGTTGTGGAGTTAGAAGATAAAATAATTCTATAGCCCAGAAAACCTCAAGCTTACAGTCTGGCTAGGCCCCAACAACTAAACTGGTGTCATCTAATTAAAAGAGGAATTTTTCTCTCCTACATGATTCTGTTCTCTTTTTCTGGGGGAAAAACAAGTTCTTTCTCTTTTTCTTCCAATAATAGGATGTATTGCTCAATTAAAAAGAAAAGCGTTGCAATTGTTACATGCAAAACTGAAAATACTCTAGACAATTTTTCATCTTAGTTTTATTCATAGTCAACATTCTCACTTTCTTCTGTAGAAATATTCTACTTAGAAGAATAATAAAATAGACCGTTACATTACAAAACTGATCAAATTTTCAGAATTCATCCTTGTATGAAACAAAGTACATTGATTTAAAGTTTAATTTCTTTCAACAGTAAAATAGAAGCTTGTGGAAAACAAGTTTTAAAAACACAATAAAACTGAAATTACATTTAAAACTCAGTAAAATCTGTAACCACCTAAGATCTTTTAAGTATTAATATATGAACTGGTAATTAGCATCTTGAGCCATGTGCATTGTATAATCTTCTAAAAAGTGGAAAGAAAAAAGAAAATAATGCCAATTTTGCCAAAAACATTTTCATAGCTAGTATTCAAATCCTAAATGAAGATCACAACAGACAAGTTTTGGTAAAATCTTAGCCATAAGATAATTGATTTGCACCAACATATATATGGAAGATTAAAATTTGATTTTTACATTGAATCAAGTCTCAAAAATATAACCACTTTCAAAATGTCCTGAAGATACTGGCCAGATGCTGAAAATGTCTAAAATAATATCTTATTTAGAAACCTAACTTAATCATCCAGTTGACTTATTTTTAAAGTAAATTTATTTCTAAATCATTATCAAGCAAAAAGGTAAAGTAAAATAACAATATATTTTTTCACCAGGCGACCCAGGAGCATCAGCATGGCTGGGCGTTTTAGACGTCAGGCTTTTTACATCTACAATGTCCCGTGTGCTCGTGAAGGTTCACCAGTGGAGGAAAACCAATCGTATTGTTCCTCTGATTTTTGGAACTATGCTAAATTAGAATAGAGTATTTTGCACAAAAAGATAGCAGATTCAAAATGTTAAAAATGTTCAAATTTCACTTGTGGCCCCTTGTGAATAAAGTCTTTTGGGGTCACCCCAATGAACTGACCCAAGCGTGACTGGAGAATTTAACTCAAGGTTTCTCTCTCTACCAGCTTTATACTGAAGAATGATTTTTCTCTGGTTGCCCTGTCAATTATCTAGCATTTGGCTCATTGACTCTGAGCTGGTCAAAAAGCCAATTTAATGAACTACAAAAATGCCTTTGGCTAAGTTATGGACTTAGATAAAGACATGGGAACTACTCAAGTGTGTCTGATGACAGCCCTTGGTTCACAATACCCACCACAAATGTCCTCTGGTCAGAAACTTCCAGACAGGTCATAAACAAACCCTTGGCTTCAGAAAAGGTCACTATTTACTGAATGCAAAGGTTTAAGGCATTTCAAATGTAATTATTTTCTGTAGCCTTAAAAATACAAAAACAAACCCAAAAAACTACATTTCCTGCATACAATTATCTAATAATCTAGAATTACACACACACACACACACACACACACACACACACTCACACATTTTTCCCTTAAGAGAGGCATCTATGTAAGGAATAATGCATATTCTATACATGTTCAAGAAAGTACAAAATTATGGAAAAGCAAAATATCAATACATGATGTTTAATAACCTTCTACATAGATTGTTTTCGATTTGATCAGTTAACCTAAGTAAATTGGTTAGGATTCATTGCTTCAGTTAGCCATTGCTGCATAAAAATGTACCCTAATTTGTGGTAGTTTAAAAATAGCAATGCTTTGTAACTTCTCACCATTAGTGAGTTGGAGGGGGGCGGTTCCGTAGTGCTTTCACCTGGCTCTCCTCACGCAGTTGCAAGATGACTGAGCTGAGATCCGGCATGCCTTTCTCACGTATCTGGCCATGCACATAGGCAATTGCCTGACACTCCTCACTTCTCTACCTTGGGACCCCTCATCTGCCAGGAGACAAACCCAGTTTTCTTCCATGGTGGGTCTCAGGGCAGAACCAGGGCAGTGATCTAAGATACAGAAAGCATAAGCACATAAGGCTTCTTGAGGCCCACATCCAGAATACGTATAGCATCACTTCTGCCATCTTCTACTGGTTAGGCAAGCCATCTGCCCAGGCCAGATTTACAAAGAGAACCATATTCTATATTTCTCAGGAGTAGCAGCAAAATCCGATTGAAAAAATATATGGGAGCACTTGTAGCTATCTTTGAAAATAGCAGTCTTCTTAAATTTCCTCCTACACTGAGACAAAATAATGCTATTATAGGCCCAAGCACTAGTCCCATTTCCACATTGTTCATTATGTTGAAAGATTTCCATCGTGCCTTGGAACTACTTTGAATTTGTCAAACTGTTTTATGATATGGAATATATAATTATCCTGTATCCTTGTGTAAACATAAGAATAATTTCTGTATTTACAGTTTATCTAACTGTAGCCCCTTTAAACTTTATTGAAAGCTTCCTCTAACCAGCTGAGATAAATAACCAAAGATTATCAGTTATGGAATGATACCTACACGCTGCCCAACAGAGGCAATTTGCCCAAGGTTTTCCCTTTTACTGTAAACTGAAATTGACATCAGATTAAAAAACAAAGAAAGTAGATTAAATCGTGAAGCCAGATTTGCTAAAGTTTAGTAAAACCTACCATAAAAGGCAGAATATATCATGTGCCTTCTTCTCTGAATATTTTGCTTTGTTGCCAGACCTTTTATGCCTTACATACAAGGCATAGAACAAAATTATTTTCTCCGATGTACAATCTAGAAACAGGAATATATAATTTATTGTGTTGCTACATATCCATTACCTTTTAAACTATTTAGGCTTTTCTCCACCAGAGTCAGGTAAAAATTCAGTAAAAATTATTCCTCTAGATAATTTTATATTTTTGTTTTAATTAAATGAAAAGTTTTTTGTAATATATTCTTGGTACATGGCTAAATCTGGTTTTTGAAGTATAAATCATTTTCTTTTCCTCTAGCCTCTCCTGAATCAATGTGTTTACTATTTTTATTAGGCATTTTGTTTGAGTCTGATATTTATGTGAAGTTCATAATCTCCAGGGCTTAGGTACACAACTAAACCTCTGTTACTCACCGTATATGAAAATTAACCAAAGGTGGATTAGAGACTTAAATGTAAGACCTGAAACTAAAAGTCCTAGAAGAAAATCTAGAAAAAAACCCTTTTGAACATTGGGCTAGGCAAATAATTTATGACTAAGACCCAAAACCAAATGCAACAGAAACAAAAATAGACAAATGGGACTAAACTAAAAATCTTAAAAGGTACATAAAAATAAATACTCAATAGAGTAAACAGAAAACCTACAAATGGGGAGAATGTATTTGCAAACTATGCCTCTAACAAAGGTCTAATATACAGAATTTTCAACAAAGTCAAAAAAAGTCAGCACGAAAACAATAAATAACCCCATTGAAAAGAGAGAAAGGGCATGAACAGACATTGTCGAAACAAGACACATTAAGCAGCCAATGTACTTATGAAAAAATGCTCAACACTGCTGATCATCAGAGTCATGCAAATTAGTAATGCAAATTAAAACCACCAGGAGATACCATCTTATACTAGTCAGAATAGCTGTTACTAAAAAGTAAAAATAAATAAATAAAAAAACCCAACAGGTGTCGGTGACAATGTGGAAAAAGGAAACACTTATACACTGTTGGTAGGAATGTAAATTAGTACAACCTCTATAGAAAACAGTATGGAGATTTCTCAAGAACCTAAAAATAGAAATACCATTTGACTCAGCAACCCCACTACTGGGTATCTATCTGCCCAAAGGGAGAGGAATTTTTTTATATCAAAAATACATCTGGACTTGTATGTTTATCACAGCACTATTCACATAGCAAAGTCATAAAATTAATCTAAGTGTCCATCAACAGAGACTGAATGAAGAAAATGTGGTATATTAAATAGAATACAACATAGAATACTACACAGCCATAAGAAAGAATGAAATCATGTCTCTCACAGCAACATGGATGGAGCTGGAGCCCGTTATCCTAAGTGAAATAACTCAGAAATGGAAAATCGAGTACCGCGTGTTTCCACTTACAAGTGAGAGCTAAATAGTGGGTACACACGGACATACAGAGGGAAATCAGAGATACTAGGGCTCCACAAGGAGGAAGGGTAGTAAGGAGTACAGGGGCGAAAATAACCTATTGGGTACAATGTTCCCTATTCAAGTGACGGATACACTTGGAGACCAAACCTCATCAATACTCAGTACATCCATGTAACAAACCTGAATGTGCACCCCGTGAATCTATTTTAAAAAATAAACAAATATCCTTTTCATTCTCATTTGTCCACAGATGTATTCATACACTGAAGTTATTTTATTGAAGAAATGGCTACTATTTCCCAGATACTTTACTGAAATCAGAAGCCAGGTTTTATGCCTAGAAACATCAAACATTTTCTTTTGAATCATTTTAGCTAAATAAATAATTTGGATTTCTGACCTAACGACTATTTAAAAACTTCAATATAACTTTATAAAAGATGGTAGATAAAATGTAACTGTTCTTCTAAAGTACTCGTTCCATTTCTTTGGGTTTATCTCTGATCGCCATTAAACACAGACAACAGAGGTTACGGTCAACGTTATTGTACTTGAAGAAATTTTACAAGTACAAACATTTACATTTTATAAACACCCCTTTACACAATTGATTCTAGCCACCTCCTGAGGTTGTTTTTAAGTAGTGTGTATTTTTAAAACTAAGCCATATTTTTAAAAGACAATGAAACCTGATTTCCCCTTGTCAAAGCAACCAACTGTGACAACAGATACTCCAGCATTTGTGTATGTGTGTGCCTGGGTGTTTTACAGTTATCTCTGTAATGTGTTTAAAACAGCTGGTGCTACATACAAATTCAGTCTAACATTTAAGCACTGCTATTATTTATTTAAGATCTTTAATAAGGTACTATACAGTTTAGATTTATATCAGGAAAATTTAGAAGCATGAAATAATGAGTAATTTTAAAGTAAGAAGACACTTGATTTTTCTCAATTGGCAATTCCTGTGTTAATAGTTCAGTTTTTAACTGTGTTCTTAGGTTCTGTTCAGTTCCAAGGTTTGTTTTCTCTGCTTGTTGAGTCATTGCTTTATTCTTCTGTCCAGTATACACTCTTAATGAATACCAGAAGATGCTGTCTTTCCTCAGATGCTGTAGATCTCAGATTTTCTCCTAAACATCACTGTATTTTGTTTTTACTTTTATTTTAGGTTCAGAGGTACGTGTACAGGTTTGTTCTATAGGTAAACTGGTGGCACAGGAGTTTGCTATACAGACTACCTCACCACCCAGGTAATATGTGTAGTACCTTATAGGTAGTTATTCCATCCTCACCCTCCTTCCCAGCCTAGTGTCTCTTGTTTCCTTCTTTGTGTCCATTTGTGTTCAATGTTTAGTGAGAAAATGTAGTCTTTGGTTTTCTGTTCCTGTATTAGTTCACTTAGGATAGTGGCCTCCATCTCTATCCATGTTGCTGAAAAGGACATTATCTAAGACGTTTTTATGTCTGCATAGTATTCCATGGTGTAAATGTACCATATTTTCTTTATCGGTCTACCATTAATGGGCATCTAGGTTAATTCCATGTCTTTGCTATTGTGAGTTTTGCTGCAATGAACTTATGTGGGCATGTGTTTTATGGTGGAATGATTTATATTCTTTTGGGTATATTTCCAATAATGTGATTGCTGGGTCGAATGGTAATTCTGCTTTGAGTTCTTTGAGAAATTTCCAAATTGCTTTCCACTGTGGCTGAATTAATTTACATTCCCACTAGTAGTGTCTAAGCATTCCCTTTTCTCTGCAACCTCACCAGCATCTGTTATTTTTTGAACTTTTTTATAGTAGCCATTCTGATTAGTGTCAGATTTATCTCATTGTAGTTTTGATTTACATTTCTCCAATAATTAATGATGTTGAGCATTTTTAATAGACTTGTTGGCTGCTTGCATGTTTTCTTTGGTTCATGTCCTTTGCCACCTTCACTGTTTATTACAGTCACCATCACCTGTTGCCCTTATGCCTGATCTCAACTCTTGGCCTCTTTGAGTTCTATGATTTTTGCCAAGGTTCTCTTGACTCTATATACTCCTGACTTCCTGAGACATCTGCCTGTCATCTAGAGCAGATCTCTGTCATACCTCTATTACCTGTCTGAATATTCTAGTGCAGTCACAGGTAAATAGGCTCTGACAGTAGTAACAATCCAGTATTCACTATTCAAGATTAGGAGTAATGATTTATCTTTATGTGATATATGAGATTTGTTAAATATTTTTATAGCAATCCATCCAGTGCCAAACTTGAATCTGTAATACAGATAAAGCATTATTAAGGTCATTTTATGTAAAAGTAAATTGGATCTCAGAAAGGAAAAGAGAATTAAACTGGTTTCACAGGACTAAGAAATAGAAGAGGGACTCCACCGAAATTTTCAGGCAAGTTTACTCATTCTAACACCTATGCCCTTGCTGTCATGCTGTCTCTTGGAGGGGAGAAACAGAGAGACATAGGGAGAGAGAAAATTAATTTCGATTTGGTTCTAACGTCAGTCAGGTTCCCCTCCCCTATTTAAAATTGGTTACCACACACACACACACACACACACACACACACACACACACGATAATCACATCAAAGTAACCATTCACTGATCTCACATCCATTCTCTCTTTACTTGCTGAATACATCAAAATTAGATTTGGACATCCAGGAAATAATTGTAGAAGATCACTTACATTGTATTTGGAATTATAATGAACATATACTGTGAAAACGTAATTGCTAGAAGATATTAGATATACCAGATAGTCTTCCTGAAATCATATTTAAATAAATAAAAATTAGTTTGCATATCACTGCAGTAAGATATGTGTTGATATGAATTTTTGAATGAGAGTATTGTATTATTTATAATAATAGTAAATATTATCATCATAGTTTTCTGTGTTATTGCTCAGTTTACATTGATTTATAATCATTCAGGGACATCAAATAGAAAGCCAAACCAAATTATTCTACCGTGGTAAAAATTCTACTGATGGTTGTCTTCAAAAATTAGTAACTAAAATAAAATCAATAAAAATAATAAAAAGTGGAAAATTCTAAAGCATACAAATGTAAATGATTCAGAAATATTAATGCATTATGTTAAATTATTTTACTGTATTGTTTTATATTATATCAAATTTTATATCTTAACCAAATTTGCCATTTTGTCTTTCTTACCTATAAGCCATTATGCACTTAAGTAAAATGACAATTTAATTTTCTTGAATAAAAATAATTTATTACTTTTAGAAGCAATGTATTATTGGAATTAGAAACGTTGCTTTAAATATAGAAGCCTAGGAATACAAACATAATATAAGTTATATTAACACTTGCTTTTTTCGCTGGTAGCAGAATCAAGAAAATGCATCAACACATTTTAATTTCACTTCTAAAGAATACATTTTGTGATAAACAAAATTATAGAATATTATTCCATTCACATAGCAAAAACGTAAGTATGTCTCAGAATTTATGTTACCCACAGGCCAGATGTTACTATAGTAGTTAGTTGAATATTCTTTCCAATAAATCTTCTCTTTATGTTAGCATATTTTGATGTTTTTAACTTTTAAGATTGATTTTGTTTTTCTTTTTTTGTTTTGTTTTGAGATGGAGTCTGGCTCTGTCACCCAGGCTGGAGTTCAATGGTGTGATCTAGGCTCACTGCAACCTCCACCTCCGAGGTTCAAGTGATTCTCATGCCTCAGCCTACTGAGTAGCTGGGATTACAGGTGTCCACGACCACACCCAGCTAATTTTTGTATTTTTAGTAGAGATGGGGTTTCACCATCTTGGCCAGGCTGGTCTTGAACTCCTGACCTCAGATGACCCACCTGCCTTGGCCTCCCAAAGTGCTGGGATTAGAGGCGTGAGCCACCATGCCCGGCCTAAAGCAGGAATTAAAAAAAATATATAAATATATTAAATATCTTATCAATATAAACATATATTTTCATATAAATATATTCTATATAAATAATATATATTATATATTCTATATAAATATATTCTATATAAATAATATATATTATATATTCTATATAAATATATTCTATATAAATAATATATATTATTTATTATATATAATATATAATATATTATTTTATATATTATAAATATATAAATATTATTTATCAATAATAATATTATTTATAAATATATAAATAATATTATATAATTTATAATATATTTATAAATAATAATATTATTTATTAATAATAATATTATTTATAAATATATAAATATTATATAATTTATAATATATTTATAAATAATAATATTATTTATAAATATATAAATAATATTATATAAATAATTATATAAATAATATAATATATAATATATTATTTAAATAATATATATTTATATAGAATATATTTATATGAAAATATATGTATATATTTTGAGAAGCTTTAGGTTAACAGAAAAAAAAAAAACTAGCAGAAAAGGCAGAGAGCTCCCATATATCCTCTCACTATCCCCCAAAGAACCCCCTATTGTTAACATGTTACATTTATTGTGGCACATTTGTTATAATTGATGAGCCAATATTCAAACATTATTGTTCACTAACGTCCATAGTTTCCATTAGGTTTCACTCTGCGTTTTGTACCTTCTGTGAGATTTGACCCATGTATCATGAAGTGTGCCCACTAGTACTGTAGATAGTTGGAATCATATGGGATGTCGCCTTCGCGGGCTGGCTTCTTTCACATAACAACATACATTTGATGTTTCTCCACGTCATTTCATGTCTAAATAGTTCATTTCTTATCATTGAATGATATTCTATTTTGTGGATGTACCACAGCCACAGTTTATTTATTAACCTATCAAAGGACACCTTGGTTACTTGCAAGTATTAGCAATTATTAATAATTTTTATTAATAATAAATATATATTAAATACATATTATTTAAATACATATTTAAATAAATATAAATTATATTAAATATATATTAAAATAAATATAAATTATATTAAATATATATTAAATTAAATAAATAATTTAATAAATAATGTAATAAAACAGCTAATTTTCCCGTGGGCTGAATCAGTGCTTTTAAAACTCTGGGATGGCATTCCTGATTTCCAGGATCTGTTATTCAACCAATTTTTTTCAACTCAAAACCAAATTTGGACTATTTTAATTTAAAGTTTATTACATATGTAGGCATGACAGATTAAAAAATATATTTTAACAAGTGAAGATATTGCAAAAACAAAACTAAAATACTGAAAAACCCACAAACAAGAACAATAGTTTTCAAGTCTTCAACTGTTCGAGCAATTATAATATCATGAGTTATCAGAAAGCAATCGTATGAAATCTAAACTGAGTCATCTAATTTTTGGTTAATTCAAAAGAGTCTCTTAAATATTAATTTCTAAATATAACAGCAATTTATTCTGTTCTGTTTCTTTTGGAGGGAATTCAAATAGACATAAACAGAGCTATTGTTTATGTCAAAAATTTGCTAAATACATTGTGTTTAGGATTTCAAGATTAATAATAGTATTGTTACTTAAACCCAGTTCTTCACAAAGCGATCGCTGCAAATTGATATCCTTTATATCAAGAATTATGTTACACAATTTCAAGCTCTAAAAATATAAAAGCCTAATGGGCAAGGCTTAAACAGTAGGAAAGTTACAAGTCAGTTTACAAAAGTGCTCATGCTGGATTTTCCATCCGCTAAAATACATTTTGGATATTTATTTTCCCAAGGTTATTCAGATCTACACTGTCCCAACAGGAAGGCTATTATAAAGATATCAAAAACGTATCTTACTGATCTCTAGATAACCAAAGTAAGAAAATTAAATTAAGAAACAAATTGTGCTTAAGTTTAATAAAACCTAATATACAGGGCAAGATAGACTATACCATCATTCCTCCTCTCTGAGGATTCCACTTCACTACAAACTGAATTCTTCACAGGTTAAATTTAAGTATCAAAATAATAAGTAATTATTCTTGCCCTAACAACTAAATAGAATGTAATGCATTTTTCTAGACGTTCAACTCACTTACATTTAAATGACAAATGATTTTTTATTTTATTAAAATCTGCTTTTATGGGAAAAGAAATAGTTCAATGAGATTACTAGTTATCATATGGTAATATACCGTAAAAGAATTTAAATTATATGTTACAAATGAAGACATAAGCTTCTATCATCATTGTAAGAATCTAGTTGATCATTGGAAGCCACTGCTCTGCCTTTTCTTTCTTCTCAGCATTTTTCTGTCTCTATCTTTTAGCACATATGTGAGAGAGGAAGAAGGGCTTTGGCTTGATCCTTAGGAAAGCTGTCTAGGCAGGGAGACATCAAAGAATAGCGAAGTGGAGCTTCACTGAGCCCATCCCTGAAGTTTTGCTTTCACTGAAGCCCCAAGATCTCCTGTTAGCCGTGGTAAATGAAGCTGGCTACAGCTGAGTAGCCTGGGAAGCAAAGGTAAGATAACAAATCCAGATTCGCTAATAAGAAAGGTAGTAGAGGCCACGTGGAAGAGAAGAAGAAAATTCATAATTAAAAATGAGCTGCTCAAATTAGGACCCAAAGTATGATTTTTAAAATTTCATATTCTTTGTGTTTAACAATTTGCAATTTTTCATAGCATAAGCACATTCATTAATATGACACATTCACAGCAAGATTTAGCTCTTTTATGTAAGATTGCGTGTGTGTATATATATGATGAAGGTATATATATATTTACACACACACACGGCATGATTTGCTGAAGGTATACACACACACATACACACACACACACACACGGCATGATTTGCTGAAGGTATACACACACACACATACACACACACACACACACACGGCATGATTTGCTCAAGTTAACATTTTTATAATTCAATATGAAATGTAATTGTATAAGATGCTATTTTAAATCATTTTCTCTTTTATCCTACGCTGTCCATTATTTTGCCATATCTTATCCATTTTCCAAATGAACATCGTTCTCTTTAACACAGATTCTATGCCTAGTAGTGATTAATTTCCCAGCTTTGTGTTTCAACTTCTGATTAGTTGTGAGGCACCTCACAAATATTGCCTGTTAACTGCACAGAATGACGGTTTGTGGTTTGTGAGTGTTTGAGTTAGAAAACTCCAGTATTCAGTTTGCTACAGCTTGAGACTATGAATCCTTAAAAAAAAGCATGTTAAAATTTTTATACCCGCCATGGTTTTAACATAGTGCCTACACACTTGTAGTTTAACTACAAATGCTTGTAAATTTACAAGAGTTATGTGTGTATGTGTATATATATATACACACATGTGTATATATCACACACAAATACATATATAGTCATTTCATATCTTTGACAAAAGTTAGGTGATTGCTCTTCTATCCATCCCTTTCTCTCACTCTTTTCTACCCTTGCCTCCTCTCTCCCCACGTTACCTCCTTGACAATCTCCTCATATTTTCTAACTTATATCTTTCAAATGATGCCATGTCACAATTGTCATCTTGAGTCAAGTAATTCTTTATTGTACGTGGGGCGTTCCGTGGATTATAGGATGTTTAGCAGCATCTGTGGCCTTGCCCTACTGAATACCAGTAGCGCACATTCTCAGCACAGACGACCAAAAATGTATCCAGATATTGTCAAATTGTATCCAGATATTGTCAAATGTCCCTTAGGGGGAAGGAGGGCCAAAATCACCCCAGGTTGAGAATAACTCCTTTAGGGCTTGGTGTCACTTGCAAAACCAATGTTAGAAGAATGTGTTGGCCATCCGGAAGAAGGTAAAACTTGGGGCAGACATAGCTTTGGTGTCCAGTTGTCATACTTCTTACTTAGAACATGCAGATGAAGGTTCCTTTTAATGCTTGGACAATGAGAGTGGTTACGGACATAAGGACTGGTTTGCAATCAAAGCAGTCTTCTCGTTTCTTACTTTAGGTAGAAAATGTCAGAAAGGGTGTACTTGTCTTTCTGATCATCCTCAGGAAAGAGAAATTGATCCTCTGAAAAATAGACAGTGTGAAGAGAGAAGCAGTATTGTCTTGCTATGTTTTCCTTCCTTTCCATCCTCCTGGCATCTTTCCACATCACACGGTTACTCAGCACAAGTCTGAGGCCACCAATGCATCCTGATGCATCTTTCATTCTGAGAATGTTATGCATTTTCATCAAGACCCATTAGACTACCCTGGACTTGAGAAAACTTTTGTGGCAATGTTTACACCTAAGAAGTCTTGTTATGTAGTAGAGAGTGCCGGAATACTTAATCTACCAATTTAATCTCTTGAGTCACTTTCTGGGGTATTTCTATTTCTCTATATTTTGGAGATTATATATTTACACTTTGCTGCTAAGTAAAATCTTTATATTAGGTCCTCTGTGAAGGAAATACAGATAATTTCCCATACCTCCTAGCTTGTATGAGAAATTCTTTTCCATCTATATTAAATATTCCTGTATAAATCAATGGAAGATACGTGTGTGGCTCAGAGGAACTAATTCATCTTATACGGTGAAGTCTGGACAAAAATAGTATTTGTTTTAAGATTGTTAAAACCAAACGTTCTCATTTAATTTAAGGAATGGTAATGCAGACTTCCTGCAGTTAAATATTCAATGTCTGTGTTTGTAATTTATATTCATATATATATATATATATATATATATATATATATAATTGTATGTGTGTTCAGATTGTGAAAATAGTACAATTACGCTTAATAAAGTCACATAGCAAATTCAGTACGCCTGTATGCCTGGTAAATATTACAGTTTTGGAGTGATTTCTCTCCGAATGAAATGGAATATTTCCCCTTGCCACTAATTTGAAATCGAGAAGAAAAAATAATTTAATTAGTTATACTATTGCTAGGAGACACTTAGAGACATATGAGCATTACTTGAAAAACAGAATACTAATTAAAACAACTGAAGAATAAATTCATGTCCACAAAATTAATAACCTGCCATTTTTCCTATTTTAATATAGCAGTGCTGATATAAGAACTTTATATGCAGCAGGTGAAAATGTTATAAACAAGTTCCCTTTGCAGTTGGAAAACCCTATATAGTGGCTTTTATTAATGAATGGTGTTGTATCAGGTATCATATCATGACCTCTAGAGGACAGGCAAACATTATAAAGTTGTACAGTTTTTTCTTTAAAGTTAAAAATATATGTTTTCTCAATATTCGCTGGCAACAGTGATCTGAACGACTCTTGAATTTTCCACTGAATGCATCTTATTTTCTCCACCAAATAATTTCATAGCTAGAGATGTAAATCATTATTTCATATCACTCCCTTCACTAGATACAAATTTCAGTCTCTCTGTGTAAAAAGTGTGGACATTTATTTTCAGAGATTTATGTTCATTTAAAAGAATGTAACTGTCAACATCTGAAAATCATTTTGACTGTATACCTAGCTTGAGATTCCGTATGTTTTTTGACTAAAAAAGCTCATGGCAAGCTAAGAAATCTTGCATTTGTCAGGATGAATACCTTATTCTGTCTCCATTTGCTTCTGAAGTCATAGCTGAATTTTTAATGGTTACATTTGTATGTGTGTGTGTGTGTATGTGTGTGTGTGTGTGTATGTATGTAAGGAATGCCAGTGGAAATAAAAATGAAATAGGCAAAAATGAAATTCAAGACACAAAGATCATCTTTTTGCAGCAAATACTAAATTCATTTTTTCATTGGAAATGGAGTTGCAGCAAACATCAGGAATTGGTATTTCAAAAACTATTCAAATAATGCTAATTATGTAATAACCCCATGAGTAGCAGCATTTTAGGTATGTTCTGATGATCACTATATGCATTTTTAAATCAAATATAAAAATGAAGCCATTGGGTCCTTTGCAATAAATAATAGGCCAACATCATTAATTTTGTAGACTGTGTATAATAAGCAGCACAGCTGAAATTTCAGCAAGTAATATCTAATTAATAACTTGTATTGAGATCAGAGCTTATAAAGTTATTTGTTTCTTCTAATTGTATGAATCCCATCAGTGTTGTTACATTTTTCAAATACTGCTATTTCAAACCTCATATTGGCTGGCATTCAAGAGGCATCTGGAAGAGAGAATGGAAATCTCTTCATAAAAAAAATAGAAAGATTGTGTTGGTGATGTCTTTAGTGGTGGGGCTTGGGGTAGATTACACTGAATTTGGGATGGAGGAGCCTGATGGAGCAACGTCAAAGAATTTTTTCTTGGGACACTTAGAATAACTAATTAGAAAACAAAGAGAAGGGACGAGACCTTCCCATTAATAGTACACAGCTTACAATATGCACATTTTAAAGGTTACATATACTAATTTGCTTTCAATCGCAAATGCTTTTCAACTTTCCATGTATAAAAGTTGTGTTTTTTAATATCATACATTGGATAAATTAAGAGCTAGCTTTTAAAAAAAACAGCAAAAAAATAGAATACAATAGAAAGAGGAGAGAAAGAAATAGAGACAGAAAGAAAAAGAAAGAAGAAGGGAGGGAGGGAGGAAGGGTTGGAGGGAGGGAGGTAGGAAGGGAGGGAGGGAGGTAGGGAGGTAGGAAGGGAGGGAGGGAGGGAGGGAGAGAGGGAGGGAGGGAAGAACGAAGGAAGGAAGGAAGGAATGAAGGAAGGAAGGAAGGAAGGAAGGAAGGAAGGAAGGAAGGAAGGAAGGAAGGAAGGGAGGGAGGGAGGGAAATTAAAAAGGAGAAAAGATTGGGATGATCCATTCCAGAACATGCTATTTATACCTCAAATTATATCAACATAAACTGATTGGCTATTCAGAAATAGAGGTCTTCATAAGAAAGTTATAGTTATTTTTAAATGACATTAGATACATATCAGTAAAAAGAGATAAACTGAGCAACTGATATTTCCATGAGATTTTCTTAGGTAACATAATATCTTTTAATATTTCATCCTAAATTGATTAACTGTTGATAACATTTATTGTAACATTTTTCCAAGTGTACCATTACAAATAAACCAAAATGGGATAGGTACACTATTAGGTATCACATGAGAAACATATTACAGTTTTGTAATTTTGTAATAAAATTATTTTATGTTTTATGAAAACTAAGGGATTTCCCAAATATATGTAGTAACCAGTTGGTATTACATTCTAAATAAAGAAGTGACTTTAAAAAAAAATACGAAGGCATGCTGGATGACGTAGAAATGCTCTAACACCTGAAAAATTGTGGAGGTAAAGGAAAATTGCTTTTTAAAATTTTAATCATTGCATCCACTTCAGAACTTTAAGATTATTATCATCACAAACCAATATGGGAAGTGACATACCATACAATAATCAGTAATTTTAAAGTCAATTTTTAACGTTGGTTTAATTTATTTGATCAAATATGCTTGGGTTTTATGCCAGTGCTGTTTTTATGGTATATTTAAAGATTAATTGTCCTACAGTAACATTTATTTAAACACTGGAGTGCTAATTGCATTTTATATTCAATAACATCTTAATGTTGTTATTAATATCATAATGTTGAATAATGTTGGTCTGGCCATGACATCCTGATTCAAATTTAAATGAAATAGTGAAAAAAATAACTCTATTTAAAACAATGGAAGTTGAGAACACTCTATAGATAACTGGATGGCTAAGTATCTTTGGCATTAAATTTGCAAACACAATATAGAGACAGTAAATTATTGTGTGCCATGATTAGTCTTTTTCTAGAAAAATATCACTAGATAAAATTGAGAAAACTAATAAGAGGAGCAATTAATATATTATTCTTTAAACAATAATAATTTATATATTTTATATATTCATATTCATTTGATTTTTACCTATTACATATTGCATGTAATATTTATTACAGACATATGTATATTATATATTATATATTATATGTGTATACTTTTATGAAATACATTTATTATATAGACATATGTATAATATATAGATATATAGTAAAACTATTATATATAAATATAATGAAATATAATTTTATATATACTTATTGTATCTTATTTATTTACTTATCACAGAATATTCAACAATTCTTTGTTGGAATTCTACCACCAACTACATGCCAGGCTCTGTGATTGCGTAGAAGATATCTAGGAGAAGAAGAAGGGCGTATATCCTGTGACCAAAAGTGACTTGCAATGAGTGATGCTAGTACAGTATAATGCATTTGTTAATAGAGAATGGGCATGGTTTGATTTGATGCTAGCTGGAAGGGAGCCTGTCTCTTGACAATCCAGCAACAACAACCATTCCCTGCGAGCGTACTTTATGCTGTAGTTGTGGTAAACAGTTTATTTTATTTCAAAACAAAAAAGTAAAAGACACTTGGGGAGATATTATTATTGTTCTTATTTAATATATGTGATAATAGAAGTTAAGAATCCATATAACTTCCCCAAAGTCACAGAACGATTAATTGGTAATGCCACAGTTTTAACCTCAGAATGACATTCAATCCAAGCTCTTAATCATGGTATCATTAATTTCTTATAGTTACAATTTCTGAGTTTATCTCTAAAAGGATGTATCAGACTTCCTCATTCCATTTTTGTTTCCCAGTAAGTTCAGGTCTTGTGCATTTATATTATTTACCTAATGAATGTAAGCCTCAACTGTTGAGGAAAACATTACAATATGCTGGCCAGATGCGATGGCTCACTCCTGTAATTCCAGCATTTTGAGAGGCCGAGGCGGGAGGATCACCTGAGGTCAGGAGTTCGAGATCAGCCTGGGCAACACGGCGAAACCCCATGTCTACTAAATATACAAAAGTTAGCCAGGCTTGGTGGTGGGCACCAGTAATCCCAGCTACTTGGGAGACTGAGGAGGGAGAATCGCTTGAGGTTGCAGGGAGCTGAGGTCATGCCACTGCACTCCAACCTGGGTGCAACAGAACAAGACTCTGTCAAAAAAAAAAAAAAAAGAAAAAAAAAGAAAGAAAAGGAAAAGAAAAGAGAAGAGAAAGAAAACATAAAGCTATATACATATATAAAAAAAACACTATGTAAATTTCTTATCTCAGATTGATAGAGGATAGCAATCTTGCCTAAGCTCCTAAGAATATCATAAAAATCCTGTGCATTTGCTTTTCTACATTTATATCTATTTTTGTCATCCTTCTATCCATGTCAATTTTTTCCTCCAAAACACCCAGTTTGTAGCTTGCCAATATCTTTGTCTTGCAATATATTAATACTACAGGGCATATTAGTATTATAATGTGAACCCAGGATTAAGAAATTTATGATCTACTAAGAAAAAATTATATATTATATAACTATACAAACATGAACTTACACATATGCATACATATGTGTACATGTATACATATTTACACATAATTATAAATGTGTGTATATACATTTATTTATAAAAATTAAAATGCTGGTGCCCTTGACAGGTGGACACATGCACATAATAAAGAAAAAGGACCACTTCAAGGAGAACTACAAACCACTACTCAAGGAAATCAGAGAGGACAAAAACAAATGGAAAAACATTCCATACTCATTCATAGGAAGAATCAATATTGTGAAAACAGTCATACTGCCCAAAGTAATTTATAGATTCAATGCTATTCCCATCAAGCTACTATTGACTTTCTTCACAGATTTAGAAAAAGCTACTTTAAATTTCAAATGGAATAAAAAAAGAGCCCATATAGCCAAGAAAATCCTAAGCAAAAAGAACAAAGCTAGAGGCATCACGCTACCTGACTTCAAACTATACTACAAGGCTACAGTAACTGAAACAGCACGGTACTGTACAAAAACAGATATATAGACCAATGGAACAGAAAAGAGACTCCAGAAATAATGCCACACATCTACAATCATCTAATCTTTGACAAACCTGACAAAAACAAGCAATTGGCAAGGGATTCCTTATTTAACAAATTGTGTTGGAAAAACTGGCTGGCCGTATATAGAAAACTGAACCTGGACTCCTTCCTTACACCTTATACAAAAGTTAACTCAAGATAGATTAAAGACTTAAACATAAGACCTAAAACCATAAACGCCCTAAAAGAAAACCTAGACAATACCATTCAGGACATAGGCATGGGCAAAGGCTTCAGTACTAAAACACCAAAAGCAATGGTAACAAAAGCCACAATTAACAACTGGGATCTAATTAAAGAGCTTCTGCACAGTCAAAGAAATTATCATCAGAGTGAATAGGCAGCCTAAAGAATGGGAGAAAATTTTTGCAATCCTCCCATCTGACAAAGGGCTAGTATCCAAAATCTGCAAGAAACTTAAATGAATTTACAAGAAAAAAAATAAAACAACCCCATCAAAAAGTAGGTGAAGTACATGAACAGACACTTCTCAAAAGAAAACATTTAGGCGGCCAACAAACATACGAAAAAAGATCATCATCACTGGTCATTAGAGAAATTCAAATCAAAACCACAATGAGATATCATCTCAAGCCAGTTAGAATGACGATCATGAAAAAGTCAGGAAACAACAGATCCTGGAGAGAAGGTGGAGAAACAGGAACACTTTTACTCTGTTGGTGGGAGTGTATATTAGTACAAACATTATGGAAGATTTGGTGATTCCTCAAGGATCTAGAACCAGGAATACCATTTGACCCAGCAATCCCATTGCTGGGTATATATCCAAAGGATTATAAATCATTCTACAAAGACACATGCACACATATGTTTATTCCAGCACTGATGACAATAGCAAAGACTTGGAACCAACCCAAATACCCATCAATGATAGACTGGATAAAGAAACTGTGGCACATATACAACATGGAATACTATGCAGCCGTAAAAAGGATGAGTTCCTGTCCTTTGCAGGGATATGAATGAAACTGGAAACCATCATTCTCAGCAAACTAACACATGAACAGAAAACCAAACATCACATGTTCTCACTCATAAGTGGGAGGGTTGAACAATGAGAACACATGGACACAGGGAGGGGAACATCATACACTGGGACCTGTTAGGGGTGGGGGACAAGGGGAGGGATAGCATTAGGAGAAATATCTAATGTAGAAGACGGGTTGATGGGTGCATCAAACCACCATGGCACGTGTATACCTATATAATAAACCTGCACATTCTGCACATGTATCCAAGAACTTAAAATATAATAAAAATAAATAAATAAAAAGAAAAAAATTAAATCCAACTAGTGCATGTGTATAACACTGTAAAAGAATCAGGATGAAAAAAAATTTTGATGGGCCAAGATTGAATGGAGGTTTATTGAGGCATATTCAACAGCGCAGGAAAATGCAGAAGGAAGTAACAGGGCATAGTGTTGAGAGAATTTTTAAAAAATAATTTAAAAAGACTAGGTGACAAATAATAAATGGATAAAGTGTGAGTCTCCTAAAAACTCAATCCTGGCTTACTTCACAAAAAGTACCGGTATCGTAACAGACATGGGATAATCTGGAAGGTGGTGAAAAGGTTTGGAGAAAATAACATATATTTGATTTTGACCCAAGTGGAAATTAATTTGAAGAAAAGTAGATATTTGTGCTTGAGACAGCCCACATGCAAGGGCTAAATATTTATGATTCACGTACACTGATTTCATTTAAGGCCATTCGAATGTATAGGAATGCTGAACAAATTAGATTAGGCAAGGTAATCAAAAGAACATCCTTGGGAAGAAACTCAAGAGGTAAAAGAGAAAATATTGTCAGAAGGGAATATGCAGTCCAAATTCTGGATATTTAAGTAATTCATTATCACAGAAGCTAGGGAGGAAAGCATTTTAAGAAGGAAGTGATGGTCAATAGTGGTACTTGCAGATTGACCTTGAAGGACAAGAGTAAGGGGAAAAAGGAAACACAAAATGTTTCAATCGGAAAGACATTGGTAATGTTTGAGGATAATTTGGGTAGAATGGTGGGCCCAGATGCCAGACAAAAAGTGGTTATTTAGTATTTATATGGCTAATAAGAATAAAATTTAATTTTTAATTAGTAAATTTATTTAATGCATATTTTCAATAATTTTGTATGTGATTTTTTTTTCTTTGAAAATTATTCTCTAAGAAAAAAAAGGATTGTACCTTTCTGATTTAATTTTATGGTGTCTCTAACAACACCTTGAGCTCTTTGTTGTTATAAATAATAACAATGAATAACATTGTGGAAAATTAATATATTTAGAGAAATTCTCCTGGAATTATGTTGCTGTCTATACTATGGATTTAGGGTTCAAACTCCAGCTGTTTGGCAACTGCCAGAGCCTACCAGCCATGAGTTAGGGCTTAGAATTTGCATTGCAAATAACCACCTGGTAATGATAGTTACCATTCGCCACTGCTTACACATTACACATAATGGATTGCTTTAGGAAGGCCAAGTATTCAACAGGCAAGCAGCTAAAACTGTGTCTGAATATTTGTGCCAAGAGGAAAACGTGCCCATGTTTTCAACATAATTTTAAATTATGGAAATCGTTCTTCCACCACATTTTTTAAAGGTTTGACTTGTTTTTTTGTTAATCTTAAACCTTTTCAAGAAATTTTCAAACCTCCTAAATCTCTTGAGTAAGAAATCATGCGTTTTATCTTCATTCCAGCTACGCTTTTCTTTCTAATCATCCCCTTGCCAAAGAGTCCAAATGAAATTAATTTCCCCTGAAAATGTCTTTCTCTGCCTTCCCCATCATGTTTAACTCTGAAATGATTAACACACGCCAATTATGGAAGTTCTTCCCAAATGAACCTTTGGATGCGTTTTAAAATAAATGAGAAGAATTACTGCTCATCTTGGTAAAAACAAATACTGACACTGCTTCCACATCCTTCACTAATCTACAAGAGTCTGTTTATTAAGGAGAATAATGAAGCCAATGTGGAGGACCATGTGAGACAAACTGATCTATCCGATTGCCCATTTCATATTTCTATTATGCCTATGAGCTTAAATGTGAAAAAACAAACAAACAAGCAAACAACAAAAAAAATATTGAGCTTTAATGTCTCGGGATTTTACTGATAAATCTGAGTACTTGAGTGCTCTTTGGAATCATTGATTTGAAACAACATCAATAATGAGTGAAAAAGTCTAATCCAAAATATTACCTTTCTTGATACCCATATCAAGGACCTTTTTCCTATTACATTTAACATCTTTAGAGTAATTAACAGCACTAAACTACTTGGTCACATGTATGGTAATTCTGAAGAAGCCTAAAGGCAGGATCAGCATGCAATTTTCTAAAATATAATATTCTTCCATAGATTTACACTAAGGATATTACTTAAGATTCTGTCATATATGATTTCTCTAGTACATTTAGGTAAATTTTATTCATAAAGATGATAAACTCAGTGTGTCAAACAATACCATTTAGGAATAGAGGAGATTTTCAGAATGCAACTTTATTATCATCTGCCTATTGGCGGGACAGAAAATAAAATATAAAAGCAATTATGGTTTATTTTATGATAATATCAAATTATTTGAATAAAAAGTTAGATAGTTGATTGGCAGAATCTACTGGAAAAACAAAGTTAAGCTGTGTTGTTTAAAAACTTAAAACTTCAATCACTTACATCTGCACCATATTCTCTAATTTTATTTTCATGTAATTCCTAAAGACCTGAAGAACCAAAATGAGAAGAAATTTACTTTAATATAAAAATACTATTTGCTCTATGGGCAAAAATCTTGATTTATATAAGTGTAATTTGTAGAGCTATTATTACATTTTATACAGATCAACAATTAGGAGGCTTATAGAGCATTTAAATGGTTTTATTCAATTTTTGTTTTTCTAAAATTTTTATTAGAATATTTTAGTTATGGGAAGATGAAAATGTACTAATTAGTTCTACAAATATGTATTAAGAACCTTCTTTATACAGACACTTTACCAAATCTTAGAGTAGTTAGGGGAGAAGCCAACACACACTCACACACACACACACACAAACAAGATATAGTAAGCTATGATATAAAACACTATGGGAAAATAGAAAAAGGAAAATATTCCTTTTGATAAACCAAACATCTGTGGTTTCTGTGCACTTTTCAACAACACTTGCTTAAAGATTCCTTTCTCACCATTGGTTTTCTTCAGTTCAGTTGACCTTAGCTACCCTGTTCATTCCCACAGGGTTCTGCCATGGAATCAAAAATCAAAAGAGCAACTGCAGGCATATGTGATATCTTAGTCTGTTTGTACCGCTGAAACAAAATACCTGAGATCGGGTAATATGTAAACAACAGGAACTTGTTTTCTACGGTTCTTCAGGCTGGGTAGTCCAACATCAAGGGGCCGACAGGTTTGGTGTTTGGTGAAGCGCCAGTCTTTTATTCAAGATGGCACCATAAATGCTGCTTCTTCTTGAGGGGACAAGTGCTGTATCCTCACATTGTAGAAGAGCAGAAAAGAACAGACTCATTCCCTCAAGCCCTTTTACCAGGGTACAAATCCCATGCCTGAGAGTTCTAACCTCATGATGTCATCCTCTCCTAAAGCCTCCACCTCTAAATACAATCACATCAGGCACTAAGTTTCAACGTATAAATTCCGAGGGACTCAGTCAGACCAGAGCATGAGGCAACCCCAAGCTTACTAACTCCTCTAGGTTGCTACTAAACAAAAGAAACAGATCACGTTACTGAACACCAGAAAATAAAGTCACCAAGCGCAAGATGAAAGATGAAATCACAGCAGACCTGACCGTAAGACCTGTGAAAGGACACCAAGGCAAGTAGACAAGGGTAGACATTCTTGGTTTCTCTTCTTTTCCTACTCCAATTTTTCAACCGTACTTCCCATTAACTCAATTCGCCCAGCAATCTGAAGGCAAGGGCAAAGGAGGTGCAAATGGGGGCATGGGCATGGAATCAATAAATGGAGCCTAAACGGACCAAGGCATTCCCATTTAGCCAGTTGACTTGGTTCTCCCGGAAGAATGATCTGAGACAGACTCCGTTTTCCAATGATAGTACCATGTAGGGGATGTTTTCTTACACTTAAATTCATTTATTTTTTACATTAAGCTCTTTATTTTGTGATCATTTTAGATTCATATGCAGTTGTAAGAAATAAAGCAGAGAGATCCCATGTGCCCTTTACCCAGTTTCCTCCAACGATAACACCTTGCCAGACTCTGATACTAGTTACTTAGTATATTTAGTAAATTTACTTTTAAATTGCATTCTCCCTTACTTTTCTCCCTGCAAACAATTCTATTTTAAATACAACTCTTTCCCATTCCTGGGCTATCTTCTAGGACAGTTAGGAACAATTAATGAAAAGAGAAGTCTCTAAGCTCACCTGGGCCATTTTCTACTTCATTTAACCACATTTTTTTTTCAGGTAATCAACTCAGGACCACTTGGTCTTCATTCGAAGCCCACGTCTGGGCTTGGTCATAAGACCTTCCAGCTTACAGTTTCTCAGATTGCAGGCATCTATTTAATACCTGCCCCCAAATGATAACTTTAATGAGCTATTTATTAAACAGAATATTAGCTCCTTGTAGGCAAAGGAGCTCTTTTATATTCCACTGCACTTCCAGCTCGTAGAACCTTACTTGGTTCACATTGAAGATTCAATACATTTTTATAAAATATTTAATCATGATATTATTCAGCCAAAAACATTCTTATTCTGTATTATTCTTATCAGGATATACCTGTATCTCAGCTAATTTTAATATTAACTTTTGTAATTGGAAAAAGTAGAACATTTATACTAAATAATGCAATACAAGTAAAGTTATCACAAAACAAAACTTGATATGATTATCAAGTTGTTTTAATTTACTTGTTTTGTTGCAATGTGAATAAATTACTGGCTCTAGTATTGTATTTGTATACTAACTGAATCTACATAATCCACTACATTATATACTCACTAAGAACTCATCTGAAAAAAATATATACCTCCTAAATATGTGTGTATATTTATGTTTGGATTAATGTGTATATATGTACACATACACATTAACATATGATTTTCCTACTCATAACAAATATATATATATACAGTTTATAATTTTTCACACTCTAAAAGTATGGATAATATTCATAAATAAGTCATTGATATTAAATGTACACATTATAATTCTCGTTTTATAAAATCATTCAGTTAATATGTACCATTTGTGATAATTTGTAAACTTCCATCTTTCTTTAATCAACTTTGACTATTGGAATTGGCATAATTTATTCTAAGGAAATCCTACAGATTTTTGGTACTAACACTTATGTTCTAGGAATATTTGCATACGTAGTCTTGGAGTAATTTTGAATTTCTTTTGTCATGTTTTGCATTAGAATTTAGTTAACATTTTCAATCTTCATCTGTAATGTGCAAATAAAACTTATCTGTTGAATGTGCTTGTGTGTGAATGTATACTATGTGCCCATAATTGCATGCTATTTCAGATCTAGGCAACTTTCTTAGTTGACATGACCGATACTTTTTGACATGATCACAAAAAAAGTGTATTTAAAACTTTGACATAATCACAAAAAAGTATGTTTAAAACTAATGATATTTTAGACTATCAGGAGACATGGTGAAAATCAACTTTTCTGAATATTGCCTTGTGTTGCTCTTTGTAGACATTTTTTCTCCTGATCGGAGAGAAAGATACCTTAAGAGTTAGTTAGTGATTTATATGGCAATAAATTCACCCTCATGTAAACAAGTGTTCCCTTCTCCCATCCCGTTAGAAACAAGGTAATCAACCACGAAGTGACAGATTAGTTTTCTAGAGTTAGTTTTTTTTTTTTTCTGTCTTAGTCCTCCTTCCTGGGTAGGACATAAATGAACCTCACTTAGGAACTGGGTCTGTTGCGTTCTCTTCACCACATTCTGTTGCCAAAAGACATACATGACGTTCTATCAAACGAAATGTTTGTAGAAGACAAAGTTGAAATTTCAACGCAAATGTTGATGAAGGATTTAACCTAACAGGTTCAAACAGGATTAAGGTTTAACAGAAAAGTCATAGACCAGGAAGAATGAATCCTGGATGTTTATCATTCCATACCTGCCATGAAGTAATGTGATCACCTCAAACAAACTCCTTCTCTTTGGCCTCTCTTTACTCATCTGTGAAATTACAAGTGTTCTGCAGGAGCATGTCCCAGATTTCTTTCTGTTCTCATTGTTTAATATTTTATTATTCTTCTTGATTAAACAATTTTTTAATGTTTTCCCAGTGCACATGGTACATTTATTTCTCTATTGCTCATCTCACTTTAGAATGTGCTGGGATTTTTGCTTCCAAAGCTAAATCGTGAGTTCATTCAGCACAGGGGTTGGAACTTTTCCAAGAGATACAAAATTATCTCCAGAAGATGGTAGATTTTAGATAAATGTCTACTTCTAAACTGAATGTTATTCCAACAATTTAAGCAACTGCACACTTTCTTTCACTTGTTGAAGGGCAAAATGATGACCAGAAAAGTATTCTCAGTCCATGATTTTTTTAATAAGCACAGAAAGACAGCCTCTAAATGTGTTCAAGGAAAGACAGGGTCAAAGAAGATACACAATTGTGTTGCCACTTTTAACAATTTCGTTTACATTTCTGATGTATAAAAAAATAATGGTTACATAGTTATAGCAATAATATCTAAAATAGCATTTAGGAAAATTCTAAATGCTTCGAAATGTGTTAAGATCAATTTACAATGCTATCAAATTTGTATATACAAATACTGCAGTTTATTTGTTGTTTTATAACACATTTCACAGCAATTCTAAAACCATGTATTGTATATTAGGTCAATGTGTTCACCGGCTTAAACAGCAAGAAGGAGTGAAAACATTCTGCTAAGTTTGGCCTCCACTCAAACCTAATGCATTTTATATGTCAAATGGATTCAGTGCTTTCAAGGATAGAATGCAATCTATTTTTTGGCAAATATATGAGCTCCCAGTTTGAAGAAAAGACTATTGGAAATATTTCCATCCACAGCACTTTTTTATATTTTAAAACAATATTTCGATGAGTGAATATAAACCTATCAACCAATACAGTATGTGATTTAAACACTCTAAAATCTATTTTATAATGAGTTAGATAAGCATTTCAGTAACATGCATTAGAATTTACATTTCTGTTTTTTATGATTTCTAAAAGTGTTCAACTACATTTGTAATAATGCAAAGACGTTTTCTTTTCAAACGACACCCAATTTGACTGTGTGATTGGAGGTATAAAGGTGGTTTGATTGAGAATTTTTAAAAAATTAAATGTTGTGGTTGTTAAGAGTAATCCCATTCTCCTTGCCAGAGTGATATTTAGGTCTGGACAGAAAGGCTGGCCAACCTATGCATTGAATCCTTGGCAACAGTTTAATTCAAAAGTGCCAACTACAAATTTTCCAAGACCACTACAGTATCTGTTGATCATGAAAGCTGAGTTCACTCCTTTAATACCAAGGAGAGTAGCATCTCCACAGAGCCTGGGTAACACTTTAGAACAGGAAGATCAGAATAGGATTTTGTGATCAAGGCATGGGTGGTTTAAATCAGTCCCTTCAATACAGGAATCTGAGTAAAATGGAGCAAAGTTGATGATATAATAATTTAAGAATAGTGCACAGAGATAAGTGAGGTCCTTGAAACAAGCCTTAATAAGCAATGTTTTGGGAAGTAGGCAGTTTGCTCAGTTAAGTGACCTAGGTCCTGAGAAAGCAGCTGTTTGCTCAAATGAACAAAACATTTACTTGAGCAGAGAGCAGCTTGAGTAATCTGTCAGCAAACAATGGCATTATTCACTGGTCTACAGACTGGTATCTTCCTCGGCAAGAAATTCCTGGACTAAAGAGGCAACTCCTGTTTAGGGAAGTGGCTTCCTTTCTAAATCCTGATAGTTAGGCTACAGAAAGCCAGGACCTCTCCATATTCAAAGTGGAGTTTCTAATCGTTCTTGTATTACTATTTTTTCTTTGACAAAACTCGTATATATTTACGGTATACAACACAATGTTTTGAAATATGTATACATTGAAGGATGGCTAAATCAAGCTAAATAGATTATGTTTTATATCACATTCTTATTTTTTGTAGTAAGAATACTTAAAATGTACTTTCTTAGTAATTTCCTAGTATACAATGCATTATTATTAACTATAGTTACCATGTTGTACACTGTATCTCTTGAATTTATTCCTCTTGTCTAACTGAAATTTTGAATCCTTTTTATCCTTTCTTCATTTCCCCATTCCCTCCACTACCCAGCCCCTGGTAACCACCCTTCTAATTTTTAATAGCTGGAGAAATTATCTCTTGCTTGAGCAGCTGAAGTTATGTGGTGGTGATGCTTCTTCACTTTCACTATTATGAGATCAGCCTGAGGATGACAATTATATACAGGCAAGGGTAGAAATGAGAGAAACACATGGAAATAGCTGGAGACCTGACAACATTGTAACCTAGTATGACATGGCACTGGGCTTTTCACATGTATGAACCAATCAATTCATTCTCTTGCATTGCACATTTTACATTGGGATGTCTACAATCTGCATCTGAAATATGGTGATTGACTCAGGAACATACTAAATAATTAACAATGGTTGTTGGTTTTTTTTTTTTTTTTTTTTTTTTGGTTAGGTAGAACTGAAGGAACATGGAATATTTCCTCAAAAATAATGGTTGTGAAGAATATTTGAATATAAGGAAAAAGCCTTTAGAATGTAAGTTGAGAAAACTATGGAACATGCAAAGTTTTATTAAGTCAACAAATTTTGCTGAGAATATACCATGTATCTGATTCCTGCCCTCAGGATCTCATCTTATTTTTTAAATAATATATTCATATTAGAAAAGGAAGAAGTTCAAGGGATTATTACCAGTAGTTATTTATAAAGAGTGAGCTCATGGCTGATTTTTTTCTTCTTTATATTTTTATTTAAAATACTATTTCACCGTATATTAATCTTATTTATCTTTAAAAATATTGCTTTGAAAATTGTAAACAATTGCAGAAGCATTAAGATTTTGGAGAGTCATATCAATAGCTTTAAGTTCAATCTCTATAAATCTAGGAGGCATTTAATACGATACAAAATATAGCTGATTTAAGATACTAACTGGGGATTTTTAATTCCCAGCTCAATTATTTTATCCTTATTTGATACAGATATTAAGGAGGTGGGAAAATAAAAGAAAATTTAAAGTATAGGTTCTGAAAAATTATTAAAAGTCAAACATAACACTTCACAACCCTAAAATAGGCTCATTTATAATTTATATTGGTATGCTAGTTCATAATTTTAAGTATAATTCTTGATAACTACAGAAAAGACATAATGTAACAAAACTTTTTTAAAAAATCACAACCAAAATAATTATAAATATCACAAATATCCAATTTCTATATCCTAGATGTTATTTGTAACATCTAGATATATGCAAATAGATATAAATAGAATTTAAAAACATATATTATTAGAAAACATTACTACTAAAATTATTATTCTGTACACTCAGTTTGGGGGCATTGTATATTCGGATTTTTAGCTATATATTTCATTACTCATATTGATGGCAGCCTGCTGCTCATCTGCCATGACGCCGGCTGCAATGGGGAGGTGCAGCTGGGGGCCGTGCGCTCCCCGGAGTGGGCAGGAACCCGGAACAGGTGGAAGCCCTGCCCACTTCCGAATTTACCGGGTGGGAGCCTTCTGCTACCTGGGCGCTGCTGCAGCCACCGAGCTAGCTGCGGATCTGGACCCGGGCATCTCTGTGCTCTCTGGGGCCTGGGAAAACCCCGCATCCACAGGTGTGGAAGTTCCTGTTCTCACCGCCTGGCCTCTTCCAGCTCCCCGGTGCCTGCTCTGATCTTGGAGCAAAGTTGAGGCTGAGCCTGGGAGCTGCTGCAACCCAGTCAGATGTGCGCATGCTCAGGGAAGTGGTTACACGCCAGCCTCCTGAGGCCTTGGCCCCCTCTGGACTTTGGGCACTGAGGAGCACCAAAGGGAGGGCAGCTTGGCACTGGCCTGCAGGCGCCCTTCAGCACAAACAGCCTGGGCCAGGTATACATGTTTCTGGGCGAAAAGGGACAAGTTCCTGGAGAAGCCCCACCTTCAAGCCGGGGATGGCCTGATGCCTGGGGGCCAGGCTGATGGACCAGAATGGGAACTTACGGTGCTTTTCTCTGGCCTGCCCATGGATGCCCATAAACCAATCAAGAGGTGCGTCTTCCCCTCTGAAGACTACAAGAACCCTGGACTCAGCCACACTCAGGGAGATGACCAGACAACCAGCCACAGAGAGGAGTTACCCACTCCAGGATCTCCTCTCTGCTGAGAGGTGAACACTTACTGGGATGCAGAGAGAAACTACCCATTGTGGGTCTCCTCTGAGCTGTTCTGTTGCTCAGAGAAGCTCCTCTTTACCTTGCTCACTTTCCATTTGTCCATGTCCCTCATTCCTTTTTGATGCAAGAACAGAACTCGGGACCTACCAAATCGCGGGGCGGAAAGAGCTGTAACACAAACAGGGCTGAAACACACCCCTTGCTCGCAACATTGTGGGTGACAAGAAGAAGAGAGGAGAGAAAGAGAAGAGCTGTGACTCTTCACGGAGCCCAGACCTTGGAGCTCCCGGAGCCAGAGCTGTGACACTCTCTCGGTCTCTGTGGTCCTGGCATCTCCAAGTTTCCAGGTGCCACCATGTTCCCCAGTGCCAATCATGGAAGCTGCTTGCAGTACACCTGATCCAGCTGCAGCCTTGCAGGGAGCTGGCATCCATGCTGGCACCTGCAGGTACCCGCCCTGCCACAGCTGGCGTGCTTGATTGTGCGCAGTGGCTGGACCCCATGCTCGCTCGCTCACACACCCTATGCCACTCTGCATCTGGCTCACATGCCCTATGCCGCTCCTCGTCTGGCTCATACACCCTATGTCGCATCTGGTTCATCCTTCGCAGGCGTGAAATTCAAGTTGGTAGCGGGAGGTAAGCACAGCCTGCCAGGCTGAGTGGACAGAATAAGCCCAGTGGACCTGAGTAAACACTGGGGCAAAGGTGCCACTGGGCACAGAGGTTTCTGGCTGGTGAAGCGACACCCCAAGGATGCCGCAGCAATATTTTTGAAAGTTTTATTATATTATGAATATTTTTTGAATGATTTAAACTATAAAATTACTAAATTTATCTGTGGTCCTTAACTGAAGGTCCATTTCGTTTTTTGTTTTTTTTTTTCAGAATTAGTTCTCCCCCCACCCCGGCCGAATTAGTTTTCAAATTAAAGTTGCTTTGCTTTAATGAAGTTTACTTAAAATCTCCAATTTCAGAAGTGAAAATTAAAATCCACTTATTTTGGCAAGATTATAAAAACAATATATAATGATAATGATAGAAGCTGTATTTTTAAACAGTACATATAGCTTGAAAAATTAGAAAGTAACTTGATTTTACATATATATGTATATATTACATATATCCCATTACATATATTACATATATATTACATATATTACATATATTCCAGTAGAAGAAAAGGTCAATACCTCTATCATACATATAAAGTTTTAAATGATTTCACTTCCTTCTTGGTTGCATATCAATTTTCAGAGAGCAAACACAATTTTGGGACAGGTGGCCTTATCCCTGTCAGTAAGTGATGTGTCTTTGAGCTGTACATCAATATGAAACATATTATTATTCTTATATTTTTACAGGAACAGAATAGCATATCTTTATTAAATGTCAAGTGTTTATCTTACAAGATTCAGAGTTCATAAAAATGTAGAAGAAATGTGTCCCAAACAATTGTTTTAACATCATATAAGTTTATATTTTAGGAAAATTAGTAATACTATAAAATGTGTTATCCAATTTTAGCATTTTAAAAACTGCTTACTAAACTTTTTATTATCCATGTGACATTATAAAAGCAAAACAATATAGTTTACTTTGTACAAAAAATTATTTTGGAAATATTTTAATGCATGTTTAGTATATTCAAATTCATGCATTTGCCAAAAAAGAAATGATACCAAATGTGGCATTGACACAGCATGCCACTCTTTTCCATGCCATTTTGTTTTAGGGCAACAAAACAATTGATCCATTATTCATGCATTTGATTCTATATTCAAGTTCATGTTGGGTAGTCTCGATTTTACCAATATGCCAGTCAACATAAGTATAAATGCCAGCCTTTACTGGTTCTATGCAAATTCTATATGGACAAACATCAGAAAAGTTTAATCAGATTTTGTCTAAAAAGTATAGACAAAACTAAACTATTAGAAATCTCACTTTTGAATTTAAAAATAAATGAAACATATGTTCCTCAAAAAATTAGAAATAGAAATACCATATGATTCAGCAATCCCACTTCTGGGTATACATCCAGAGAAAGTGAAATCCATACTTCTAAGAGTTATTTCCAACCCCCTGTTCGTTGCAGCATTATTCACAGTAATCCAGACATGGAAACAGTAAGTGTCCATCAACAGATGAATAGGTAAAGAAAATGTGAATGGAATGGAATATTATCAAGCCAAGCAAGAAAGAATTCTTGCCCTTTGCAACAGTATGTATAAACCTGGAGAACACTATGCTATGTGAAAAAAACTAAACCAAAAAGACAAATATTGTATAATGTTACTTGCATGTGGAATCTAAAGAAGTTGAAGTCATAGAAGTAGAAATAGAATGGCAGTTTCTGGGGGCTGGTGGTTTGAGGAGATGAGGAGATGCTGATAAGAGGATACAAACTTAATTATAAGGTGAACAAATTCTGGAGATCTAATGTATAGCACCGGTGGTGATCAATGTGTTAATTTGATTGTGATAATTATTATACAATATATACACATCCCAAATTTCACATTGTGCACCTTGAACATGTACAGTCTTTACTTGTCAGTTAAATATTTTAAGGTATAAAAAGAAAACTGTGAAAGATTCATAGAGATTACAACACAATATTATAACACATGTGTACAAATAACTAACACCCATCGTAAGCATCTTGCTGCAGGAGGGGAGATAAAGAATTTAAAATGCTAGTCATTAGCCAAAGCTTTTTTAAAAAAATATTTTCTTCTACCTCCTTCTCCTCCTTCTTCTTTTCTCCTCCTCTTTCCCACCTCTCTCACACCCTTCCTTCTCCTCCTCCTCCTCATTCTTCTATTTGAATATTAAATATTTAGGAAGAGCCTAGTAGGAATCAGCTGATAGCAATTGCTCCTTTGAAAATTCTAAGTGATCTCTAGATCTGTAGTCATACCCAAGTTACTGTTAGTTCTTAAGAATCCCTTATGAATTTTAACTCTTTTTAAACTTACAATAAAATAAACCATCTGAAATTCTTGGATATGTTGGCAAAGGCACTATTGGCTCATTTGTTAAAATTAAGTGATAACTGAAGCATTTAGGTTTTATCTTTCTTTATAAATTGTATTCCTTGTGAGCATTTCTTAAAATGGATATACGTATTTTCTTTAGAATTACAGATTCTATTTTCCTCCCAAAATTTATCTGATGTGTGAAATACTGTTGGATGGACATTGTCATAAATGAAAGTAAAGTATTAAATTGTATCTAATTTTTTAAGAGTACAGAAAATACTGTCTTTGTTTCCATAGTGATTTAATACTCAAGTGACTTCGATAGGTAGCAAACATATAATGACAAAAATATCCTGGCTAACACGGTGAAACCCCATCTCTACTAAAACATACAAAACACTAGCCGGGCGTGGTGGCGGCGCCTGTGGTCCCAGCTACTGGGGAGGCTGAGGCGGGAGAATGGTGTGAACCCGGGAGGCGGAGCTTGCAGTGAGCCGAGATCCGGCCACTGCACTCCAGCCTGGGCAACAGAGCAAGACTCCCGTCTCACAAAAAAAAAAAAAAAAAAAAAAAATGACAAAAATAAGAAGCAACCATCTCTCTAAATCTACTTTTTCAGTGGTTTTTTTGCTTTGTTTTGTTTTGTTTTGTCCTTACTATTAGTCTTACCAACTAACTTTAAAAGATAATTGGGGAAACTTCTAGTTCCAAAATGTCATAGAGGCAAGCTTCCCTCCTCCACCTACAAAGAAAACCAAAAGCAAACATCCAGCACTGAGATTATCACCAGAAATAGCCCAGAACTCAAATATGAAGATAAGACAGCTCCCCGGGCCACATAGAAGTGAAAAACTCCCAGCAGTTGGTAACACAATGGAACTTCCACATCTGTGATGTCCCTCCCCCATTCTGCCCTGTACAAAGACCACAGAAAATTGTTCTCTAACTCACTGGCTCAGAAACTGGAAAAAGCGAGGTTGAGGTGGACAATCAGCATCCCCATCATCTGGAAATCTGAGGCAGGAGACATGTCTCTGTTTTAAATCACCGAAAGCATCGCAAGTTCCCCAAAGGAGAAATAACTCTTAGGATGGGCAGAGAAAAAGAGAGGAGGTGGGACAGCCATCCTCAGGACTGGAAGCCCTGTACTGTAACTCAACCAAAGAAAACGCAAAATCAGAGTGACCATCCGCGGTTTGTCCCACAGGAACCCTGGGCATGAACCCTGAGCTAGACTTTCCACACTGCTGGGATGTCCCTGTACCAATGTCTTCCATTTGGGAAGGTGATATGGTTTTGGTTTGCGTCTCCGATCAAATCTCATAGCTAATTGTAATTCCCCATGTTAGATGGAGGAGAGGCCAAGTGGGAGGTGATTGGATCATGGGGGCGGATTTCTCTTTTGCTGTTCTAGTGATAGTGACTTTTCACAATATCTGGATTTTTAAAAGTGTATACCACCTGCCCCTTCACTCTCTTGCTCCTGCTCTAAACATGTAAGATGTGGCCACTTCCCCTTCGTCTTTGGCCGTAATTGCAAGTTTCCCCAGGCCTCCTCAGCAATGCTTCCTGTACAGCCTGTGGAACCATGAACCAATTAAACCTCTTTTCTTAATAAATTACCTGGTCTCAGGTAGTTACTTTTTGCCAATACTTTCGATGGCAGAAACCACAGTTACGTTTGCAGCAATCTAATATCTATAGCAATGCGAGAGTAGGCTAATACAGGACAATGCTTTAATCCTTTACCAGATCCGAAGTGAACCTAGGTTTAAGGTGCTATCTGGAAAAAAAGGTGGCAGTGACCTAGCCATAAATAACCTCAAGCAAATAAATCCAGTAAAAATCAAAAGAATCCAGACAGAGTGAAGTAGAATAAATCAGTAATTTTTGAATGCAAAGACATAAACATATATCCACAAGAAACAACAGCAAATGGGAACTTTGATCTCCCCAAAGGGATGAATCAGGGAACCAGCAACTGACCCTAATAAAATGGTGATATGTAAGCTCTCTGACCAAGACTTCCAAGTAGTAATTTTAAGGAAACTTGATGACCTCCAAAATAACAAAGAAAAGCAATTCAGAAATTTATTAGAGAAATTTACCAGAGAGATTAAAATAATCATTTTAAGAAAAAAGAAATCTTAGAACTGAGAAATAGATTTGCTGAACTGAAAATATTATTAAAGTGTCTCAGCAGAATCTCTCAAACAAAGGAAAGAATCAGTGAGCTTGAAGACAGGCTGTTTGAAAATACACAATCAGAAGAGAAAAAAATGAACAAAAAGCAAATAAATTGCCTACAAGATATAGAAAACTACCACAAGAGACTAAATCCAAGAATTATTGGTGCTCAAGAGGGCATTGAGCAAGAGCAAGGAATAGAAAGCTTATCCAAAGAAACAGCAACAAAAACATTTCCGAAACCTTAGGAACATATAAATATAGGAAGGTCAGAGAACACCAAACAGTTTTGACTCAAATAAGACTACCCCAAGACACATAATAATAAAATTCTTGAAGGTCAAGGACAAAGAGAGAATTCTAAAAGCGGTAAGAGAAAAGAAGCAATAACATATAAAGGAGCTCCAACTTGTCTATCAGCAGACTTCTCAATGGAAACCACACAGTCCTGGAGGGAATAAAATGACACTTTCAAAGTGCTGAAAGGAAAAAAATAAACATAAAAACCCTGTCATCCAAGAGTACTGTAGTCAGCAAAATTATCTTTTGAATGTGAGGAGAGAGATAAAATTCTTTCCTAGAGAGAATTCACAAACACCAGATCCATCTTATTAGAAATGCTAAATATCTTCAACCTGAAAGAAAAAAAAAAAAACACTAACATGCAATAAATACATAAATAAATAAATAAAATAAAGGTATAAAATTCAGTGGTAAAGTTAAGTTTATGGACAAACCCAGAAAACTAAGAAGACCTTAATATTGTATTTGTGGTATGCAACTGACTTATAATTACCAGACGCTGGGAAGCGTAGTGGGGACAGGGGCGATGATAGTTAATGGTTACAAAAATTTAAAAGAATGAATACGATGTTGTATTTGATAGTATGACAGGGTTACTATACTCACTAATAATTTAATTGTACATTTTAAAATAGCTTAAAAAGTATAATTGGATTGTTTGTAACACAATGCCTGAGATGATGGAAAAAATAAATATTTGGACCATTTTGTGTTGGTACTAATTACTAGTTTAGTAATCTCTTCCTCTGTGGTGGTCCCAATTCTAAAAGCTTGATATGTATAAACTCATTTAAACATCAATTCCTATTAATTTTTGTTTCATTTTTTATTGTTTTTATGATAAAAACTCTATCCCCATACTATAGATGAGAAACATTGAAGCCCAGAGAGATATTAAGCAACACGCCAAAATTAGGCAGCCCAGGAAGTGGCAGATCCGGGATGCGATCCCAGACAATACTTCCTGGTGTTCATGTTCTTCTCTCGTAGGCCCTTCACAAGCATACAGGATTTCTAGTAGTTAATAAGACCAAGACGTCTTATTGCGGCTGTAACAAATTACCCAAAGCTTGGTGGCTTAAAGCAACAAAAATTTGTTTTTGTTCAGGTCTGGAAGTCAGAGATATGAAATAACTTGACAGGGCTGTGTTCTTTCTGGATTTCCTAAGGGATAATTTATTTGTTTTCCTTTTTCAGTTTCCAAGGGCTGCCCAATTTCCTTGGCTCATGGCCCTGCATCACTCCAACCTCTGCTCCTCTTTTCATGTTTATCATGACTCTGCTGCTTCTTTCTTTCTAAGTACCCTTGTGACTACACTGAACCCACACAGATAATCCAGGATCATCTCCCCATCTCAATGCCCTTTTCTTAATCATATCTCCAAAATCTCTTTAGCCATATAAGATAAAATACTCTTATAAAGTAACATATATTTGAATTAGAATTTGGACATCTTAAGTAGTTGGGAGTATTATTCTGCTATGACAGCACTGAATAGTAATTTATCAATCCATAATCTAGATATTTAAATATATTAAATGAAATGGACTCAAATTAACTAACCATGATTTGGACAAATCAGGCAGTCAAATCCTTATCCAAATATGAAAAATTGTGGATATATTCAATTTATTTATATCTACCAAAAGGAAAATACAAGCCACAGACATTTATTGAGAGCTTACCATATGAACAAGACACCACAGAAACTCATATTTGCGTGAAAAGAGCACATTATGCTCTTTTCACATGACTCCATAAGGAGGAGGCAATTGTCCTACATGATAATACTGCAAGAAAAAGTCTCTGCTTCCAAATAAATGCATGACTCACAAGTAAAAAATAAATAAAAACTTGATGCAGGAGAAAGTAGCATATTTGGGCAAGAACAAATAACTAGATATTTTGATTTTTCTGCTAGACACTATATAATTTATACATATTTTCTTTCCATAAAGAAAAACAATAAACAAAAGTAAGTAACTCTCTTATTTAAATTAAAGTGAGACTTTTTTTTTTTTTTTTTCATTTCTGGGGAGTGGAAGTAACTGATTATACTCTTTACCTAAACCACCAGTTAATCTTGAAATTTAAACACTAATCATTGAAAGCTGAAAGATTAGGAAGAGGAATGGTATGTTAATAGGCACTCAAAATAAATAAACACATTACTTGAATTATTTTGAAATGCTGTACAAAATTCCATCTATTGACATAGATTTGCTGAGATTTAGTCTGTTCTATTTCTTATTTTTCTTTCACAACACTAAGTTGACTCATTGATCATTAAGTTACTTCATGAAACAATTTTTTTATTAGTTTTCCATGCCTTCTGCAATATCATATCTGTTTATGAGTACTAGTCACTTACACCCTCTACTTCCCCAAATTCCATTTGTTGCTTTGGCAGAGGCCTGATGATAGTGTTTTCACTACAATCCACTTAAGTCCAAGCTGTTTCTATGCCTTGATACCTAGAGTGATTATCTATCCCAATTTCCCTGGACTAGTCAAATTTTATACTTGTTTTGATGTAATCCTGTACTTGTCTATACATTAAATACACTATTTATATCCCCTGTATCTCAATCCAGTGAGAAAACTATATTTTCTCATCCACATTGCCTCTCAAAATTATTTTTTTATCATATGAAACTCACTAAATCTTTGAAATCTACACCATGCAGCCATTATGCCTTCCCCATTGCCATCACTCACAGTCCTCCTTCCCTAGTCTTTTTAATCTTGATGAAAAGTCATCATCATCCACTTCTTTGCTCATGTCAGAAAACTAGAGGCATCCAATATTTCTCTCTTCCGTCCACATCCCACCATCTGATTCTTAACCAAGGCCATTGTTATACTTTCAATATAAATTTATATAACAAGTCCATCTTTTTCTCTAGCCCCCACCAAAAGCCAAGTCTAAGCCAACAATATGTCATATTTAGGAAACTAAAATACCATGTTTCTTTTCCTTAACTCTGCTCTTGCTATATTCTATTCTTCTCACTGTATCAGTAAAGGACTTTCCTTTTAACTAATGTTTACATAAAACTAGTGTTAACAGAGACGCAAATGACAAGAGTGTATGTAATTTTTTTTTTCGTATAATAGTCTAGACATAAGAGAGCTAACAAGATATGTTTTCCAGAATCCTTCTACATATCTAGGGATCTTCCATCCCTAGCATGCTTTCATCAGTATGCTCTATGACGATTCACCTACATGTCTACAATCGAAACAAAGGACAAGAGGAAATGGAGAGAAGAGGACTACCTCTTTTTTTCAGAACACAACCCAGATCATTGGCAAGGTCTCATTCAATGGCCATGTATCACTTTAAGAAAGCTGGAAAACAGAATCTTAGTGGCCACTCAAAAACCAGGAGCTCCATTATCAGGGAAGAAAAAAAGAATGGATGGAAAACAAACACTTCCTATACTGTAATGGAAGTCAAATCAAATTCGTTCTTTGGTTAGAAATCCTTTGTTTATTACAGTTTATTGCATTTGGTGGGGTGGGGGAAAATCAAATTCTACCCCAAGGTAGATAAGGAACTTGCATAGATCTTCAAACACAACTCTTGCCATTGCTTCTTCACGCAGTGCATCCCCCAAGCACACAGAGCTCTTTCCCACCTCAGTGTATTTGCTCTTCCCTTTATCCAGACTCTATCAGGCTCTTCCCACAGTTCCTCGTCTTCATGTGGGCCTTAACTTAAATATCTTCCTGAGAGATACACCTTCTTTGACTACTGTATCAAAATATCTCTCCCATTTTTTCCTAACACAAACCACTTAGAAAAATCTTTATAACAGTTAGCACAACCTTTAATATTTTAATGCACTCGTCCATTTGTTTGTTATTTCCTTGAAAGTTCTGCAGATTCTATGAGATTTCTTGTTTGCTTATCTTCCTTCTGTCTGCACTCCAGTCACTGGAATGAAATCATGTACTAAAAGCTCAATAAATGTTTGTTAAATAAATGTTGAAAGAAAAAATTAAATGATCAAAAATACAGGAGGCTTGTATATAGTATAATAATTTAAGAAATAAATGTTTCCCAGAATCATAAAAAAGTTGTGATATAACACTTTGCTTTTGTTAAAGCATTTTTGCTATAGTAAATCAGATTGTAAAATATGATATACTTTCAAAAATATGTTTGCTTAGCCTACCTCTTAACAAAGAAGTATGATAATTAATTTATTTTTTTCTTGAAATTGAAGCCCATTCTTTTAAGGAAATATAAAATATTATTATATTTACTAATGAAAAGAATTGGCATAGAGATATTTATAAGCATTGGCTTACATTACTAGTATCATTAAATTGGTAATACTTAATAGAGGCTCCTTTTAAAAGAAATTTTTATTCAATTTTTTAAGTAAAGGAAACAACATATATCTTTAGCTTATATAACTGGCCTTTTTGTTACCATTCATTACTAAAAAAATAGTTTTATTCATTGTAAACCTTTAGATCTCAGTGCTCTAGGTGCGTACTTATCTGGCAAGACGTCTGCCTGTTTCCTGAATGAACCTTCCAGACTAATGCCTTGATGATTCTCTGTAGAGCACGACATACGCAAAGTGGCAGAATGTATTCCACTCTCATTTTTCTCCATGAAGTTCACTCTAATGTTAATGAATTACATTCACATGGTTTGTGCCCTTGGCCTCTTTGTAACTGCTACTGGGGAAAGCTATTGTTGGCTTCTTCAGAGAATGGTCAGGGAGAACCTCACTTTGTACTGAGAAAACGATTCCATCCACAGTCCAAGTCTTGTTTTTCAGCCTTCACTTTCTACCAACCTTTATCCTCTTCCAAAGTGGGTTTCTTGCAAGAAAAACATTGTACAGCCTTTTGCTAATACCCTCATCCATCAGCCAGGTACATGTCCAAAGCTCAATTGTTGTTCAAGTTAAAATTCTCCCGTGCAGAACTCCTGAGTCTAATTCTAATTAAAGTATGTGGCTGGGCATGTTTCCGTATCCCTGGTATTTGCAGGCATCTGAATGTTTTATGATTGTTTCATGGCCAATGTAACCAAATTTCCTGATGCATCTCCATGTGACTGCATAGCATAATTCCACCAGCCAACCTTGTAGTCTTATTTCTAGTAAGCATTTAACAATATTTTTATACATGTAAAGGAAAAAAATAAAGAACACAGAGAATTGTAAGTGTTAAATAAAATGTAAAGTATAATTTTTTTAAATCTGGAAATAAACTCATATCATAATGAACCAAGTTTGTTGAAGCTTTGTGGGGGATCTTACCATATTGGCATACAATTGTGCCAACACTTATTAATTTCCACTTAAGAATGCTATGATTAAATTTAACTACCAGCTTTAAATATTTTGGATATCTATTTTGTTCACATTGTTTCTAGTTCAGATTCTGCCATTTGGATAATTTTATAACATCATACATGCTAATATGCATCTCTCAAATTTAGTTTTTTGCTCTGAAAAATGAAGACATTGGGATGAAAAGATGATTTTTAAATGAACTGATTGAATAAATAAATCTACATTACAAGGAGATGTGATTTTAAAAAGCAGATATTTAAAACTACTAAAATTATTTTAGCATACCTTATTTTAGAAAAGAGAAGCTAAAGGTCTGCTTCCTCAACGACCTGTCCTGCTCACCCAGGTGAGGACTTGCTGGAGAAAACCCCACGCTCTGAGTGGCTCCACGACAAGATGGCAGACAAGCACTACTGACAATCAGTCTCTCCTCCTCCATATCAAGGTCATGCTATGGTAACCACAGTATAAAGGCAATAAATAATCATAGCTCTAAAAGAAGAAATAACATTATTTCTACGCAAAAATACATTATAATTGGCTGAAAGACAGGATGCCAATGACAGCATCCACTGAAGATGAGCAGAGGAAATTGTAACCCTATGTAGCATATCTAACTGTGAGTTGTTTTAAAGGAGCCAGAAAAGTTCCAGGCTTAAAGTTGAAAAGTACAAGGAGCAACCCAGTGACAGAACAGAAATGTTTAGACTTCTTTTAATGTATATGGGATACTGAGAGACAAACTGCTTAAGAAAATGGTAACAGAAAATTAATTTGGCATGATTTTTAAACAACTGAACGTTAAACAATACTTTTTAGATACTATGTTTTTCTCCCCCATTACAGAATATGAACTTCTCTCTGAAGAATACACAAACCAAGATCAAGACTAAATTGTTTCTAGGTTACCTCCATTGCTTGAGAACAATGGGCAATAGTCAGTTAATTTCTTTTTCTTTGTATGAGAAGAAATAAAAAGTGTATACAAATTTCTCTTTGAATTTCTCCCCTTTCTCTTTAGTTTCCTTAATGACAGTATATTTATTTGCTATTGCTGTGCAACAAATGACCCTAAAACTTCCTGTTTTAAAGAAATGAAGACATTCTCTGTCTGTAGGTCAGAAATGTGGCACACTTTTCTGCACATCTCTGCAACACAAGGTCTCTGGCTTGGTTGCAGTTAACTGTCTGGCCTGTGATCTCCTGTGAGGTCTCCACTGAGGGAGGAGTACCACTTTCAACTTCACCAGTGTGATTATTGGTAGGCTCCTGTTGTTTAGGGACTGTTCAGTTGAGGACCTCAGCTTCTCTCTGGCTGTTGGCTAGAGGCACTCCACAGTTCCTTCCCATGTAGGTCTCTCCAAAGGCAGCTTCCTTCAGAGTGGATGAGGGAGAGGGTGAGAGAAAGCATCCGATCCAGAAGTTGTCATCTTTTTGTAACCTAATCTCAAAATGACAGGCCAAGCCTTCTGATGCATTCTTTCCATTAGCAGTTAGTTTCTAAGCGCAGTTCACATCTCAACTGAGATTACACAAGGATGTGAACACCTAGAGATGGAACTCTTTAGAGATCAACTTAAGAGTTGCCTACTACAGGCTGGGCATGGTGGCTTATGCCTGCAATTTCAGCACTTTGTTAGGCCAAGGCAGATGGATCACCTGCGGTCAGGAGTTCGAGATCAGCCTGGCCAACATGGTGAAACCCCATCCTGACTAAATACAAAAAATTAACCAAGCATGGTGGCACATGCCTGTATTCCCAGCTACTTGGGAGGCTAAGGCAGAAGAATCCCTTGAACTCAGGAGGCAGAGGTTGCTATGAGCTGAGACCATGCCATTGGACTCCAGCCTGGGCAACAAGAGTGAAAACTCTGTCTCAAAAAACAAATAAATAAATAAACAAATAAATAAATAAAGGTTTCCTACTACAATTTGTAATTTACCCCTCAATAGAAGCCTAAGCTCTTCAGACTGATTCAAACTGTATGATGTCTAATATCTCTTCTCATTTAATGTCCTCCTATAATTATTTGCAAATATGTTCTACTTTATAAAGGAAAAATAACTAATGGATACAAGGCTTAATACCTGGCTGATAAAATAATCTGAAAAACACACCCCTAAATTTACCTATGAAACCAACCTGCACATGTACCCCTGAACTTAAAATAAAAGTTAAAAAATTAAATAAAGTCAGAGTTCTAGTTAAAGACAAACAAACAAGCCAAACAAAAAACATTTTTAAAGTGAGGACAAATAAGATGGCATTATCTTCTGTTTTATACAGTGATTCTTAATAAACATTTATTAAACACCTAATAGCCAGGAGACACTTAAGACAGCTGGGATACTGAGGTAAATAAGATGCAGTAATCGCTCTGGAAAAGTTACACATACCATATGCATAAAAATGTACTCAGAATATCTATGCGCTGTGATGCTGATGAAAGCATTTGGTACAAAAATTCAGGTAAGTATTTATAGAACATCTTAATATAAAATGTGATAAGTCAAAATATCAAGTTTAGATATGTTACCATATGTAAAAGTTATATTATTGACATATTTTACATAATTCTATACTATATATTTATAAGTTATTTTACTGAACTATAAGCATGATTTTGGCAGTAACTTAAACTCTCAAAGGCGTTTCAGTAAATTGACAGACAAATTAAGTGACACAAACTATCAATTCAGCTAAATAATTGGTCAAGAAGTCAGTTCTGTCAAGAAATATATTTGACTGAACTGGCTTGTTGCTTGATGAAGTTAATTTTTCAATTTATTCAATGCTTTTAAAGCAATTTTGTGTGGATGCGAACAGCTTTAGTCTGCTGATGAATTCCGTTTACAGTCTAAAGTAACTGACCCAAATGGAACTCTTTGATAGTATTGCCTTAAATTCAGAAAAATCAGTGGTGTTCAAATAAGAAATAATAAACATCGCAACATGTTTTTGAAGCATGAGGAAGAATAATTTACGAGCCTAAAGCCCAGGTACAAACAATTATGCCTGAAATTGGTTAATTACAACTCAGAGATAAGTGGAAACTGTCCAATTGTAACCGGAACTACTCAATTGACTGCACAATTATCCAATTGCAGCAGTAATTATTGGCTGCTATAATTTTTCCTTCTAAAATAAATTAAATACCAATACATGTATTTCCAAACTCGAGTACACATCATTATACTTTAAAAATTTGGTTCAAAGCATTGCTAGTTCCTATCTTGAGGATTTTCTTGAAATCTAAAATTATATTTAAGATATAATTAATAATAATCAAGACTCAATATTATATTAGCATAATCAATCCTCTTCAACCCTTTATTATTTACTGAATAAATTTATAGATTAATTTTAGGTGAAAGACCTCCAAAATTTAATCAAACACAGAACATTAATTTTTATTCAGTGAAGCAGAGTCATGCTGACACCAATTAAACAGGAAATTTTGAAAATGTAAGTTATTAATATGTCTATTGTCACACAAGTTTGATCATGTAGATTTGAGTTACAAGATGATCCTGTAGCATTGAGCTCTTCAGGAATATAAGAAAAAAAAATCCAACTTTGATTTATTGTTTTCACATACTAGCCACTCAATAAATAGTTAATGTATATAATTAACTTGAACTAATTTCCCAAAGACGAGAATAGATAATTTAAATTTAATGACTTCACAAAGTATTGACTTCAGAACCATACTTTGATATTGAGTACAGCTCTATTTTCCATTCCATCTCCACCATTTTTCTTCCTCTAAGCATTTTGGGTATAATATTTAGAATCTAATGAGTAAAACAGCTTGAGAAGGGACTGTTGTTAATGCAAGATTTGTAAGAGATACCTATCAAGGAAAGAAAGAGGGAGGGAAAGAGAGAGGGAGGAAAGATTGAAGGAAGGAAGCAAGGAAGAAAGAAAAGTCAGTTTTGCAAAGATAGCTAAAAGAAATATTTTAAAGTGAGCCTCACAGATTTTAGTTTGTACGTACAATAGTAATTTACGATGTCTATCAAAATGTATTCTATTCCAGGAAAATATTGAAGAAAATATCCCATTATTGCCTACTAATCTCTACTTGCAAATTCTGTAATTAAACAAATTTTAGCTTTATTTTAATCATTTAGTCACAAACATGCTTTTAGTGAAGATGCAGATGTCTGCTGTGCCATTATTTATTTGTGGAAGGCACCTGTGGTATTGGAAGGAGCAGGTGCCAAGAGTTCTAACATAATCAGTTGCTCACTTTAAATCTGAAAACTTGGATTAGCTGCTTAACTCCTCTAGCTCTGATTCTCTAGTCTGTGAATTAATGATGTTATCCCTGCTATGGGTTGAATTGTGTTCTCCCCAAATTTACATGTTGATGTCTTATCCCTCAGTTCTCCAGAATATGACCTTCTTCAGAAAGAGGGTCTTCTAGATATATTTAGTTGCATTTATACTGGACTCAGTGGATCTACTAGTTCAATATGATTGGTGTCCTTATAAAAGAAGAATTTTGGATATAGACATGCATGTGGGGAGAAAAATATATGAAACTGAAGGTAGAAATAGGAGTTAGGCAGTAGAAACCAAGGGATGCCAAAGATTCCTTGTGAGTACCAGAAACTGGGAGGAAAGCCTGGGGAGTTCTTCCTCACACCCCTCAGAAGAACCAGAACTGTCGACACCTTTGATCTTGGACCTCCAGTGTCCACAACTGTGAAACAATGTATTGGCTAAATCAGCCAGGCTGCAAGACTTTGTTATGGCACCCCTAGAAAGAGTTCCTTTAACCTATAGTTCTATCAAAGAATTTGATTTTCTGTTCCCTCATCCTGGAGAGGCAGCAAGTATATTCCAGGCTAAGAAGCAAGAAGACCATTGAAAATGGTAAACACATGGGGTATTTAATTTCTCTATCTTCAAATACCAATTTCGGAAAAGTCCTCTTGCCCATTTATTCAGCAAAGGAGAAAAAACTTTATGAAATTCTTGTTAATGAAGAGTATATTTGAATAGAAGATGTTTCTACGGCTCTGACCAAGTTTTGTGTTGATTTTTGATACTTGATTTGCAGATACCATTTTTTATTGCAGTAGTTGAATCTTATGAAGCCTTATATATAAAAAGAAATCTAAAAGAAGAACATATTCTTAAAGGAATCATCTCCCAAAGCATTCCCACTGTCTTTTTTTCTTTGATCCTGACATACTAATGCTTTTGTTTACCTATCAGCTTCACTTTCTCTCTGAAAAAAAGGAATTGTGCATGGAAATGTTGCTTAGTTTTATTTCTGAAAAAAAGGAGTGATGTATAAAAATGTTGCTTAATTCACTGATTCCCTAACAGTAAGAAGAATCAAGTGTTGTTTTAAATTAAATTTGAAATATATGGTCAAAAATCATAACAAAACGGAACTCTTCAATTCCTCAATTCAAAACCAGTAATTCATATTATGTAAGAAAAATCATCCTTGGAAGATGAAAATTCTGAGATTTGAATATATTTGGAATGTACGATGTTTCAGATCGTAGATATAGTAGACACCCATTTGGTTTAATTTGTTGGATTTATTTGTCATAGTTATATTTTATTTCTTAATAATTTGGTTTGGTTCAGAGTTCCATGGTTTATGTAATGTAATATTTAAATTCAAGTTGCTGCAACATTCTGTTTTTCATTGTCATACTCTGTCACTGGAAAGCTAAATGAGAACAAATTGGATATTTCACCACTGGGCATAAGAGTGATTCCCGCTGCCGGGTTTGCGCTCAGATCACGACATACAGGTACAGGTTCAGCATCCCTAAACCAAACATCTGAAGTCTAAAGTGTTCCAAAAACTTCTTGAGAGGCCGGGCGCGGTGGCTCACGCCTGTAATCCCAGCACTTTGGGAGGCCAAGGTGGGCGGATCACGAGGTCGGGGGATGGAGACTATCCTGGCTAACACGGTCAAACCCGGTCTCTACTAAAAATACAAAAAACTAGCTGGGCGTGGTGGCGGGCGCGTGTAATCCCAGCTCCTCGGGAGGCTGAGGCAGGAGAATGGGGGGAACCTGGGAGGCGGAGCTTGCAGTGAGCCGAGATCGGGCCACTGCACTCCAGCCTGGGCCACAGTGCCCATATATAAAAATAATAATAATAAAATAAAAAACTTTTTGAGCACCAACAGTGCCACAAGTGAAAAATCCCACCCCTGACATAATGTGACAAGTCACAGTCAAAACACTGTCAAGCTTTGTTTCATGCACACAATTATTTAAAATATCCAATAAAATTACCTTCAAACTGTGTAAATAAGGTCTATATGAAAATAAATGGATTCTGTGTTTAGACTTGGGTCCCAGCCCCAAAATTTCTCGTTATGTATAGGAAAATATTCCAAAATCTGAAAAAATAAAAAATCTGAAAGCCTTCTTTCTTGTTCCAAGCATTTTGGAAAAGGGAAACTCAACCTGTGCTCACTTTATGAGAATGGAACACAAAATAAACCAAACTGATCATAGGAAATACAAGAAGGAAAAGCTTCTGTTCTCTCTGGGGAATATTATTTCAAAGTTGCTACCTGATCATATATTGCCACAAATTATTGCCAGTTTAGTTTTGAACATCAAGAACACATTAGCTCTATCCATGGCTAGGAGAAAAGTGTCAACAGCATTGATTACAAATATTTTCATGCCGAGACTGAACTCGGAGTATGACAGCAAAAAAGCCTTAAAGCGTGAAGTTGCACAGCTTCTCTGTGGTCGTCTGAAGCTGCTGTCAAACATGACATGAATTTGTTAATTCTGTTTGTGTATTTCAATACATATTTGTTGACCCTGTTGCTACTGAGTCTGAATATGATTAAAGCATTTACTTAAATTATATATCAAATAAAATGAATTCACATACCCAATTTTGACTAAATATATATGCATTTCTTTATAACTGATAATAGATGTAGTTTAAACCTGTGAGCAACTATCCCAATGGATATAAAATGCTTACAGTCTTTCACAAAATATCCTAAATTAAAAACCTATAAGATGATAGGCCATATACATAACATGGAGATGCTCACTGCACTGTGATATAGTCTGCTTTGACTTAAATGCTTAAGGATGGTAAATGCTAAAATCATTATTAGGAATACATTGGAGAGAAATCTTACAGCAGTTGGATTCCTCTTTAGTATTTTACATATAAACATGTTATACTAGAAGAAAGCACACAAAAAGTTACAGTATAGCTGTTTAATGTACTGCATATGATCCTTAAAAATAATGATTAGCTATTATAAAATCATTCCTTCATTAGCACAATATATAACATAATACAGGTAGAGAAAACATGAAAATTGTGTAATGTAAACAAAAATTAGAAAAGTTGAGTTTTCATGGTTTACGGGAGGGATTTACATAGTTTTAGGAATGAAGATACTTTATAATTTGTACAATAGTGACGCCAAAAAAAGCTAGTTTAAAACTCCACTTTTACTTATGGTTTATTTATTCAGTTAGCAAATATTTATATTCCATATATTTTGTCAGCCCTGTATTAGGTATTGGGACATTCTAGTTAAAAGGCAGATTTCTTTACTCAAACAGTCTCAGGCCTAGTAAACAATGTAGACACCAGATGCTATGAGAGCTTATTGCAGGAGAACTTATCCCAGTTAGTGGCACTCTGGAGAAGTTTTTCAGATGAGGTAATATAAGCAAATAATTTTAAAGCATTCTTATGTTTTGTGCGTTTCTTGCTTTATTAAATTATGAGTTAATTATTGTTTGGATCTTACAGTTTGATTCAATTAAAACACTTCTACTTAAAAATCAATAAAAAAATTATGTGCTGAAGATTTTTTTCTCCCCTTCATACTATTATTCTAAAGTATCCATCCCTGTGAACCACAGGCATCTATCCATTCTTTACGCCGTTAATGATAACAGGAAGGGGATACAATGATAAACGAACGGGATACAAAACGTTAGAGCATTTCATAGTGAGACTTGGAAATGACTTTGAGACACGTGCTATTTTATCAAATAGCAAAACATATGCAATAGCAATAGCATTAAGTGAAACATAAATAGTAGCAATAACAAAAAGCTGCAGGAATTCAATTTGTATGTAACTTGAACGGTCAGGAAAGGAGAGAGAATTTAAATCATGCTATCATCATGAGAATTAAACAAGTAAAGAAGACTGTGGAGACATTTCTGTGGGATGGCAATAAGGTTAACCAGATGACTTCATCAGTATTTTTGTTTTCTTGTTTTGGGTAGAAATAATTTTAGAGGAGGGCCAAGTGGAAGGCAAGACAGACGTCAGACACTGTTAAATCATGGAGTCTGGTGAACTTCATTTTATATACCAATATTATTTAGTCTTCCACTTTTCACTAGAGGGATTGGGTTTTTGAAAAATTTATGGTACATTTAAAATTATTCTTGGAAGCCCAGCATGTGAAGCAATAAAATCTTAGCTATCTTTTGGAAGTGGCAATGAGATGCTGCTTCTCAACTTCTCAACTTCTTTCTTCTCTCAGAGCTCTAAGCAGGGCGATTCGAACATCTCTGCCTCTAGAGACTGAAGTGGACATGAAAGGGTTATGATATGTTTCTGTGTGTGTTTGATAGGATTTGGATAAAAGTCATAGAACTGCTTAGAAAGATTATTATAGACATGGGATTAAGGATGTATTAATACCAAGAGGTGGAAATAGGAATCCAATTAGATATTCACAAACATCCATTAAACTATCCTGAGAATATTGACAATAGGAAAGTGAGAAGGAACTTATGAGTTCTTGATAATTTCCTAGCTTTGACAGTACCACGAAGTGGATATAGGATGAAGACTGGAAACTACAATCCATGCACATAATTTTTAAAGTAGACAGAATAGAGGAGAGCTTCACATGACCTGATATTTAGGGATACATAACATTTCATTTAATCAGCTCGTACATCTTAAAGACTGGTGATACTAGAACTCTGTTGAAGGGAACTACGTATGCTAGGAAAATTAAGCCAGCAGTGATGCTTACATCAAGCTATAGAATACCTAAAAAATATTGGTTATTGATGGACATTTGGGTTGGTTCCAAGTCTTTGCTATTGTGAATAGTGCCACAGTAAACATGTGTGTGCATGTGTCTTTATAGCAGCATGATTGATAATCCTTTGGGTATATACCTAGTAATGGGATGGCTGGTTCAAATGGTATTTCTAGTTCTAGATCCTTCAGGAATCGCCACACTGTTTTCCACAATGGTTGAACTAGTTTACTGTCCCACCAACAGTGTAAAAGTGTTCCTATTTCTCCACATCCTCTCCAGCACCTGCTGTTTCCTGACTTTTTAATGATTGCCATTCTAACTGGTGTGAGATGGTATCTCATTGTGGTTTTGATTTGCATTTCTCTGATGGCGAGTGATGATGAGCATTTTTTCATGTGTCCGTTGGCTGTATAAATGTCTTCCTTTGAGAAGTGTCTGTTCATTTCCTGTGCCCACTTTTTGATGGGGTTGTTTGTTTTCTTCTTGTAAATTTGTTTGAGTTCTTCGTAGGTTCTGGATATTGTCCCTTTGTCAGAGGAGTAGATTGCAAAAATTTTCTCCCATTCTGTAGGTTGCCTGTTCACTCTGATGGTAGTTTCTTTTGCTGTGCAGAAGCTCTTTAGTTTAATTAGATCCCATTTGTCAATTTTGGCTTTTGTTGTCATGGCTTTTGGTGTTTTAGACATGAAGACCTTGCCCATGCCTATGTCTGGATTAAGAAAACGTGGCATATATACACCATGGAAAACTATGCAGCCATAAAAAAGGATGAGTTCATGTCCTTTATAGGGACATGGTTGCAGCTGGAAACCATCATTCTCAGCAAACTATCACAAGAACAGAAAACCAAACACTGCATGTTCTCACTCATAGGTGGGAATTGAACAATGAGAACACTTGGACACAGGAAGGGTAACATCACACACTGGGAACTGTTGTGGGGTGGGGGGAGGGGAGAGGGATAGCATTAGGAGATGTACCTAATGTAAATGATGAGTTAATGGGTGCAGCACACCAACATGGCACATGTACACATATGTAACAAACCTGCACATTGTGCACATGTACTCTAGAACATAAAGTATAATAAAAAATAAATATATTGTTTATTGACATAGTTTGGATATTTGTCTCCACCTAAATCTCATGTTGAATTGTAATCCCCAGTGCTGGATTTGGAGCATAGAGGGGAGGTGTTTGGATCATGGGAGTGGATCCCTCTTGGTTTGGTGCTATCTTGAGGACAGTGAGTTCTCACAAGGGCTATTCATTCAAAAGTGTGTTGCACCTACACCCCCCCACTCTCTCTCACTTGCTTCTGCTTTTGTCATAGTCATATGCCTGCTCCCTCTTTGCCTTCCACCAGGATTATAAGCTTCCTGAGGCCTCCCTGGAGGCTGGATTGATGCTAGTGCCATGCTTTGTGTAAAGTCCACAGAACACTGAGCCGATTAAACCTCTTGAGTTTATCATTACCCAATCTCAGGTATTTCTTTACAGCAATGCAAAAATTGCCTAATATAGAAAATTGGTGCCATAAGTGGGATATTTCTGTAAAGTTACCTGAAAATGTGAGAGTAACTTTGGAACTGGGTAATGAACAAAGTTTGAAAGAATCTGGAGGGCTCCGAAGAAGAGGGGACGATGAGGGAAAGTTTGGGACTTGTTAAAAACTGGTTAAATGGTTGTGACGAACATGCTGATAGTTACATGGATAGCAAAATCAAGGCTGATGAGGACTTAGATCTAAACAATGAATTTATTGGGTCCTGGAGCAAATGTCACCAACATTATGCCTTAGCAAAGAACTTGGCTACATTGTGTCCACTCCCTAAGGATCCATGGAAGTTTAAACTTCATAGTGATCATTTAGATATCTGGCAGAAGAAATTTCTAAGCAGAAAAGTGTTCAAGATATGTCCCGGCTGTCTGTAACAATTTATGCTCACATGTGGGGCCAAAAAAATGACTTAAATTTGGATTTTATATTTAAACAGGAAGCAGAGCATAAAAGTTTGGAAAATTTGAAGTCTGCCCATGTGGCAGAGAAAGAAAAAGCTTTTTCAGGAGAGGAGTTCAAGAAGGCTACAGAGCAACCACTTGCTAGAGAAATTTGTATAACTGAAAGGAAACCAAGTGCTAATATCCAAAACCATGAAGAAAAGGCTGAAAAGGTATTTCAGAGACCTTCATAGTAGCCCCTCTCATCATAGACACAGAGGCTTAGGAAGAAAGAATGGTTGTATGGGCCAGACCCAGGGCTACACTGCCCTGTACAGCCACAGGACACTGTTCCCCATGTCCCAGCTTCTCCAACTTCAGTCTTGGCTCAAAGGACCCTACATACAGTTCAGGATGCTGCTTCAGACAGTTCAAGTCATAAGCTTTGGCAGGTTCCACGTGATGTTAAACTCTCAGGCACACAGAATGCAAAAGCGAAGGAAGCTTGGGTGCCTCTGCCTAGATTTCAGAGAATATATGGAAAAGCCTGGGTGTCCAGGTAGAAGCCTGTTCTGGGATGGAAAACCTCTACTAGGGCAACGTGGAGGAGAAATGTGGTGTCAGAGGACAATGTGGAGGAGAAATTTGGGGTCACCGCCCCACAGAGTCCCCAGTGGAGCACTACCTAGTAGAACTGTGAGACAGGGGATACCATCCTTCAGACCCCAAAAACTGTAGATTCATCAGAAGTTTGAACTCAGCACCAGGAAAAGCTGCAGATACTCATCTATAGCCCACAAGAGCAGCCTTGGCAGCTGCACCCTGCAAAACCACAGGAGTGAAGCTGCCCGAGGCCTTGGGAGTCCACTCCTTGCACCAGTGTGCCCTGGATGTGGGGACATGGAGTCAAAGATTATTTTAGAGCTTTAAGATTTAATGACTACCCTGCTTGGTTTCAAACTTGCATGTGGCCTGTAGCTCCCCCTTTTTTGGTTGACTTCTCCATTTTGAAGTGGGAATATTTACCCAATGCATATAACCTCATTGTACCTAGGAAGTAACTAAATTTTCTTTTTTAAAATTTTACAGGATCACAGGTGGAAGAGATTTGCCTTGTCTCAGATGAGACTTTGGACAATTGAGTTAATGCTGGAATAAAATAAGACTTCAGGACACTGTTGGGAAGGCATGATTGTATTTTGCAATGTGGGAAGGACTTGAGATTTGGGAGGGGACATTGGTGGAATGATACAGTTTTGATATTTGTCCCCACCCAAATCTCATGCTGAATTGTAATCCCCAATGCTAGAGGTGGGGCCTAGCGGGAGGTGTGTGGATAATGGGGGCAGATTCCTAATGTCTGGGTGCTGTCTTTGTGATGGTAAGTTTTTGTAACAGATTGTTTAAAAGTGTGGTATCTCCCCGCTCACTCTCTAACTCTGGCTCCCGCTTTCATCATGTGATGTGCCTGCTCCTGCTTTGTCTTTCACCGTGACCACAGTCTTCCCGAGGTCTCCCTAGAGTATGAGAACATGCAAGCACCAGTCTCTGTGTAAATCCCACAAAATTGTGAGCCAAATAAACCTCCTTTCTTTATTAGTTACTGAGCCTCAGGTATTTCTCTATAGAAAGGCAAGAATGAGTTAATATATTAATGTTGCAATGAGATAAGCTGCAATGAGGTAATATATTAATGTTGCAATGAGGAAAGTAATTGTGTGAATGTTTTAATATTTTTGATATCTGCATCAGATAGCTTTTATCTTGAATATTCTCTAAATATGAAAGTTGATGGAGGTTGGACGTGGTGGCTCATGCGTGTAATCCCAGCACTTGGGAGGTGAAGGTGGAAGGATCATTTAAGACCAGGATTTCAAGTTCGAGACCATACTGGCCAACATGGTGAAACCCCACCTCTAAATAAAAAATAAAAAGGAAAGAAAGTTGATAGAATACAAATATATGTAGAAACAGTGTAGACATTTATATTAAAATAATTTATATGGTTATTTTACATAAGATTTGGTATTTCTTTAAATTTCTATTTAAATATTACATAGCTAAACACATAAATGATAGTCAATAATTATTTGCTGAATTTCAGAAGGCATCAGCCTGTTTAAAGATTTAGGACTATGCTTTCTTATATGTATGACAAAAAATCCTCCCAGTAAGTAATTTTATCAACAATAAGCCAAAAAAAATAAATTATAAAATAATGTTAAAAATAAGGTTTCCATAAAGCCAAAATATAACTAATGAATGTTGAATTATGAACCAAATACAGAAATCGCAAAGGAAATATCAGTGAAACCACTCTACAACTTTTGAACTGCTCAGATAAAAATGGATCACAACATGGCAAGAGGAGATTTTCAAAAGATGTAATGTTTTACCTTCTTTTTTTTTCTTTGCTGTCAATCCCAGTCACTATTGAAAGGAAAAGATTTAATACGGCTACTTGGAGAAATTAAATGTGATCATCAAGGGAGCTGGAAAAAGGTTTAATTCCCACCAGGGAATTCTAGCTGAACAATTGCTTTGCAGAAAAAGCAGACTTACTCCTGTATTGAAATTGGATTGAATTCCTAGAATCTCTCAGGATAAAAGATCCATTGATTTTCTTCCAAACCAGAGTAGGACACCCCATGAAACAGAACTGACATGTGGTTCCCTTGGACTCTGTTGACAGGGTGGCCTGGAAAGGGAAAGAACCGAACAGAAAGAAGTACAGATCACTGCTGGATGCACAAGGACAGGGGGGAAGGTGGAAAACCATACAGAAAACGGAGGGTCAAGGAACTTAGATGGACACCCAGAGCAAGGGGAATTTCCAGGGAACCCACGAAGACCCCTATCAGAGACCCGCCTCTACCACCTGCTAGGTCCATAGTCCATAAAGCCCACTCACAAAACTACCAGGAAAGCAATATTTTTTGTTTTTCTGTGTCTTTTGCAAGTTCTAATACCAATTAAGGGCCTGAAGCCAAGGTTAGGGATTAGGGAAATAAGTAGTAGGAAGGAGAATTGAAAACCAGCTGCACCCCTTTGCCTCAAACAGAGGAGTGTCTGAAATCTATCCTGGCAGAGGAAGGGGTCTAAATCGAGTAAGGAGTTGTTGTTGTTAGTTACTATGACCTAATTTTGATGAAGTCACCGAGCATTTTCTGAGTCACCAATATCGCACACATGAATAGCAGTATGTGGATTTGATACTGAACTTGCAAAATTTGAGATTAACACATGATCTAATTATTAAGCATGATTAAAATTAAAATTTTAACATTGAAAATAGGAATTAATAGTCTGGTTCTTACGGCTCAATTTTGTGACTTACATATTGAACAAAATATAAATTTAAACTTAAAGAATCTTATCATGAATGGTAAAGGTCTACTCTTGTTTTTCAACTTCTTAAACATTTCTCAGTAGACTATTTTTCAAATTAGAATTACCAGGGCTAAAGCAGACCTTATTTATATCTAGGCACTGAGATCCAGGGACTCTGATAGGTTACATTTCACTAAATAGATGATTTATGTCATTCTAAAAAGCATACTATATCTGTAGGTGATTCTAACATTTAACACATATTTTCATGTGTTAGATTTAGAATTCAGTTGTATTATTTTATTCATTTAATCATTCAACAAATAGTTATTAAATACTTAGTAAGTATTAGGCCTATTCCAGGCACTGGGTTTAAAGCAGGGAATAAAATAGACAAAATATACCCTTTCGTGAGGCTTAGCATGTAGTGGGAGAAGGAGAAAGAAACAGTATATACATAAATTTTCAGGAAGCGAAACAAGCAAAGATAAAGAAATCAGAATGGCTGGGTACGGTGGATCATGCCTATAATCTCAGCACTTTGGGAGGCCGAGGCGGGCAGATCATTTCAGGTCAGGAGTTCGAGACCAGCCTGGCCAACATGGTGAAATCTCGTCTCTACTAAAAATACAAAAATTAGCTGGGCATGATGGCAGGCACCTGTATTCTCAACTACTTGGGAGGCCGAGACAGGAGAAGTGATTAAACCCAGGATGCGAAGGTTACAGTAAGCCAAGATTGCGCCACTGCACTCCAGCCTAGGCAATAGAGTGAGACTCCATCTCAAAACGACAACAACAACAAAAATCAGAATAAGGAGATTTTGTATGAAAGGAAATGTAATTTTCAATGAGTTGGTCCGGGAAACCCATTTGATAGTCCCCAAGGCAGGAGTAAAAGTGAACTACAGGACAAAGAGTTAATGATTTTGTTAGAGGAAGTGAGTAAAAGAGAGGGTTCAAAGGTGAAACCCAAATTCCTAGCTTGTTAAATCAATGCTTAATGTACTGAGAGGAAAACTGTGGGACAAGCAGGTGTGAGGGAAAAAGCAGGAAGACATTTCTGATTTGCCATGTGTGTTATGTTTATCATATGCCCAAGAACAATCGGGGGATGTGTATTTTGTTCTCTTTTTTGTTTTCTCTTCAAGAAACAGCAAGATCACTTGAACTAATAAGTGTTAGTTTTAGTAAAAATTAAATCATTTCCTGCAAAATAATTATTCATTCCATGATTGAAATAGAAAATAGCATTGAAAGGAAGTTTAAAATCATGGAATAAAGTAGGCTATATCTACATGTGTCATCCTGGGTTATTTACTAGGCCTTGGCTAGGGTACCTGCATGCGTTTTGGGTTTGCTGTGTGTGTGTTTGTTCTTTAAAGCGTAACACAGAGCATTTCAGTGATCTACAATTTCACTCTTTTGCGGATTCAGTAAAACTTAATTCACATGTGGAAGACACACTGAAAGTAATTGGTGACATGGAAATAGGGGATGATGATAATTACGGTGGCTCTACAGGAGCCAAATCCTGTTAGCCGTGTGACTGTGGAGGTTTGCATTAAAAGCCCTGTGTAACATGCCCGCTTCCCGCCACTCAGACCTGCAATGCCTGTGTTATTCCCAGTCCCCCAGGAAGCAGATGCCAAGGCAGGGCCCGATGAGCAAGGGTTTGATTAGATAAACCTGCCTGTGTGAGGGGAAACAGGGCTGGAGGCTGGGAACTGCTGAGTAGGCACAGTACAGGTTGATCCTGGATGAAGAATCAAGCGAGGCAAGGATCGTTATGTTCTGTCTCAAGATGTCTCAGCAAGGCCGTCGTAAAGTGCTTGAGCCAAAGTTGGCTGTCAGAGGAGTCTGTGTTTCCCAGGAATGTTTCTGCCTTAGTGTCCTTGCAGGACTCAGTCACTGGGCAGCAGCAACCCAAGGGGGTTATGGCCTTAGTGCAGATGGAGTAATGGATTTCCAAGTCCAGTAGCTGGGGCCCTTGACTGCTTATGTTCCTGCAGTTAGAGACTGGTGAGGTACATTCTCATGGTGGCCACGTATACTATGGGAGGAAGTGGACAGTTCAGGCTAGGTTCATTGTGCAAGTGTGTGTAAAAGAGAATTAAAAGGTAAACATGAAAGCATTATTTTAAGAGAGGCTCGTACTGAGGATATATAAGAATTATGCCTGTAGCTTGAGTGGATGGGCCATTTGAAAGGAAAAGTAGCTCCTCCCATCTCATCAGAGTTTTCAGGAACTAATACGAACAAAGTGAGTATTTAAAATAAGCCTACTCATGAATTTTTAAAATATATTTATACTGTTTCACATGACACCCAGGAATCCAGGCCAATTGCTACTGAGGCCTCCATAATGTAAAACCATAATCATATATAATAATAATAAGCAAATATGTAGTTTTTATATTGCCAAGTACACCTTTAGAGAATTCACATATGTAACTTCTTTATAGGGTAACATTTGTTGCTATCATAAGTATTTTACATAGGAGGCAGCTGAGGCAGAGAGAGGTTATGTAACGTCTCTGTGGTCACACAGTTACAAAATTGGAAGAGCCAGTTTTCCAAAACAGGCATCCTGAATCCAAAGACCATAATCACAATCAATATGGTATCTTGGTCATCTTGAGTTTTATGTCATGAAGAAATGGCTCATAGAAACATGTACTTAAACTCCGTCTTTATATGAGTGTGCATGGCATTTTGACTAAAATGAATGAGTTTTCAAGATCTAGGATGTCATGGTAAACCATTATCAAAATATCCAACATCAGACCTATATGAAGAACAATAGAATCACATATGCCAACAAACACAGAAAATAATCTTTTTCATATTAGGAGGACTACCTTATATAAAGTTGGCTTTTGCCCATCATTTGGGCATAGCTTGAAACATTATCAATAACAATGTAATTTGCTGACTGTGGTGACTTCATTTCAAGGCTCTCTGAAAGTCTGAACCGTACTTTATGAGTCTGTTAACAAAATGACAATGTAAGCACTATACACATTCAGCTTCTTACATCCTGGAAAATTATAATGCTTTTTATGCTGGGCATGTTAGTTAACATTGATCTTTGCTCTGAAAGTCTTACTACATCCTAGGAAGTCTGAAGAGTGAAAGGAAGGGACACATGAAATGTATAACAATTCATTAAGTAGGTTCTACTTTAATAGAAAAAAAAGTCTAGAAATAAGGCCAATGCAAATCTTCTTAGGAAAAATAATCATCCAGTCACCGATAATCTTGGAAAGGATGGAAACTTCACAATTCATAAAACCAGGATTTGCCTGAATCTGTTCACTTAGTAAAAAATTCTTCCACATAATTTTTTTTTTTTTTGGTTTATCCCAAAACCATAGATACCCATCTCTGCAACAACTCAATCCAAATAATTGCTAGAAATTGTACAGTCATGAAAATAAACCTAGTTTCACAGCTCAAACTAGATACATGTGGAGAAATAGGATATTAGAATAAGGGCAGACCACAGTGAGGAAAACATATTTTATTAGAAACTCACTCCTAAGTATATAGATATTATATCCCCTAAGAGTTTTTGAGTCTTTTTTTTTTTTTTTTTTTTTTTGCTTTTCAGTGCAATTGACTTTGGAAGGAATAATAATTTCATACATGAATACTATATTAATTTATTTTATTAGAAGTTTTTAAGACAGTCACCTTTAAAGGCACTGAGAAATATAAATAAATGAAGCTAACCATGCCAGGCAAGTTGAGGTGGATGAGGATAATTTGCAAAGGAAACAGAAAGCCAATATGAGGAAGCCAGGATCGAGCTGAGAACCGGGGATAAAGATGGAAGTAATTAGATGTGGTAAGCAGAGATCATTCATATGCTTAATGAAATCAGATTTTTCTTTTAAAATACTCTACCAGAGTGTTCTGATTTGACTAAAAAATCAATAACCAGAGTAGGAATGATATCATTCTGACACCTGCAATATAAGCTTCCCCAGAATATAAGGTCCATAAGGAAAGCAACTGTCTCTGTCTTATTCACTGTGATGTCTACATTTCCGGGTCATAGGATGTATCCAATAAATGTTTGCTGAATGAATGAATACAGACATACTTCTTTAGTTTTGTTGCTGTAAGATGAAAATGTAACAGCAACAAAAGCCCCTAAAAAAGGCATATCTGTCTATGACAATACTGTGAATGAGGTTAAACAATTGGCAGAGTATCCTTTAGAGTACCTATGTAACTCCATCTTCATTTAATATATCTGAAGTGAGAAGAAGAATACCTTCTGTTTAGATGAGGTTTTGATAACAGAACAATATGTTACATTCTAATACTCTATAACAGGAATAATAATAATTATTATTATTTTGAGACAGAGTCTCTGGCTTTGTCACCCAGGTTAGAGTGCAATGGTATGGTCTTGGCTCACCGTAACCTCTGCCTCCCAGGTTCAAGCGATTCTCCTGCCTCAGCCTCCCAAGTAGCTGGGATTACAGGCATGTGACACCACACATGGCTAGTTTTGTATTTTTAGTAGCGATGGGATCTCTCCATGTTGGTCAGGCTGTTCTCAAACTCCCAATCTCAGGTGTTTGACCTGCCTTAGCCTCCCAAAGTGCTGGGATTACAGGCGTGAGCCACTGTGCCTGGCCAGAAATGATTTTTAATTCCAGAGAATGATGATCGTACCACCTCATTTTTAAGGGACCTCCAGCTCCATCTGTGTTCCTCCATCCATGTTCTTTTTCATGGCTGCATAATATTCCATGGCATATATGTACCACATTTTCTTTATCCAGTCTGCCCCTGATGGGCATTTTGGTTGATTCCATGTCTTCGCTGTCTTATAGAGTGCTAATAATACAGAGAGAATAAGAGCACTCTATGAGTTTCTATTTTTGCCTAATGGAGTACTTTGATCCCAAATCACGGAGCCTTGTGTTTCATTAGGAATTTTCAGACTGACAAACAAGCACGGTGGGTCAACTTTTTCAGCAGTACTATGAGGAATTTTTTTGTTTTTAATCCAGAGGATGCTGATGGCACTGCCTCATTTTTAAGGAACCTCAGCTTTGCCAACCCACTTTATTACCTCAACCTCTAATAGGCAGACAAAAATATAGGCAAATTTTTCAATAAATAATAGACCTTTCCTCACCCGAACATTCAGTTGCCAGGTTTTAAGCTGTTTTGCTGCTGTTGTAGGTACTCAACTCTGGTAGCTCTTTTAAAACTCAAGGATTCTCTCTTTTTTTAAAAATTAACTTTTATTTTAAGTTCAGGGTTACACATACAGGTGTATTACATACGTAATCTTGTGTCATGGGGATTTGTTGTACAGATCATTTTGACACCCAGATATTAAAGCTAGTATCCATTAGTTATTTTTTCCTCTCTCTCCTCCCGCCCTCCACCCTCCAATAGGCCCCAGTGTGTGTTGTTTCCCTCTATGTGTCCATATGTTCTCATCATTTAGCTCCCACTTATAAGTGAGAATGTGCAGTATTTCATTTTCTGTTCCTGAATTCATTTCCTAAAACTAGTGACCTCCAGCTCCATCTATGTTCCTGCAAAGAACATGAGCTCTTTCTTTTTATGGCTGCATAGTATCCCATGGCATATATGTACCACATTTTCTTTATCTAATCTACCATTGATGGGCATATAGGTTGATTCCATGCCTTTGCTGTTGTGAATGGTCCTGCAATGAACATAAGGGTGTGTGTCTTTATAATAGAACAATTTATATTCCTCTGGGTATATACCCAGTAATGGGATTGCTGGATCAAATGGCATTTCTGTTTTTAAGTCTTAGAGTAATACCCACACTGTCTTCTACAATGATTGAAATAATTTACACTCCCACCAAAAGTGTATAAGCATTCCTTTTTCTGCACACCCTTGCCAGCATCTGTTAGTTTTTGACTTTTTAATAATAGCCATTCTGACTGGTATGAGGTGGTATCTTATGGTTGTTTTGATTTGCATTTCTCTAATGATCAGTGATGTTGCACTTTTGTTCATATTATTGTTGGCCACATGTATGTCTTCTTTTGAAGTTTCTGTTCATGTCCTTTGCCCACTTTTTAATGGGGTTGTTTTTTCTTGTAAATTTGAGTTCCTTATAGTTGCTGGATATTAATCCTTTGTCCAATGCATAGTTTGCAAAAATTTTCTCCAATTCTGTAGGTTGTGTGTTCACCATGTTGATACTTTCCTTTGCTATGCAGAAGTTGTTTAATTAGATTCCATTTGTCGATTTTTGCTTTTGTTGCAATTGCTTTTGTGTCTTCATCATGAAATCTTTGCCCATTCCTATGTCCAGGATCGTGTTGCCCAGGTTGTCATCCAGGGTTTTTATAACTTTGGGTTTTACATTTAAATATTTAATCCATCTTGAGTTAATTTTTTGTGTATGGTGTAAGGAAGGGGTCCAATTCCAATCTTCTGCATATGGCTAGCCAGTTATCCCAACACCGCTTATTGAACAGGGAATCATTTCCCCATTGCCTGTTTTCATCAGGTTTGTCAAGGATCAGATAGTTGTAGGTGTGTGATCTTATTTCTGGGTTCTCTATTCTGTTCCGTTGGTTTATGTGTCTGTTTTTATACCAGTACCATATTGTTTGATTACTGTAATCTTGTAGTATAGTTTGAAGTCAGGTAGCATGATGCCTCCAGCTTTGTTCTTAGCATTGCCTTGGCTATTTGGGCTCTTGTTTGATTCCATATGAATTTTAAAATAGTTTTTTCTAGTTCTTTGAAGACTGTCAATGGCAGAATATTGATTCTTCCTGTCCATGAGCATGAAATGATTTTCCATTTTTTTCTGTCATCTCTGATTTCTTTGAGCAGTATTTTGTAGTTCTCCTTGTAGAGATCTTTTACCTCCCTAATTAGCTGCATTCCTAGGTGGGGTGTGTGTGTGTGTGAGTTGCAAATGGGACTGCCTTTCTGATTTAGGTCTCAGCTTGACTGTTGTTTGTGTATAGGAATGTTAGTAATTTTTGCACATTAATTTTGTATCCTGAGACTATGCTGAAGTTATCAGCTGAGGGAGCTTTTGGGCTCAGACTATGGGGTTTTCTAGATATGGGGTCATGTTGTCTCCAAACAGGGATAGTTTGACTTCATCTATTCCTATTTGGACGCCTTTATTTCTTTCTCTTGCCTGATTGCCCTGGCCAGGACTTCCAGTATTATGCTGATTAAGAGTAATGAGAGAAGGCATCCTTATCTTGTGCCAATTTTCATGGGGAATGCTTCCAGCTTTTGCTCATTCAGTATGATGTTGGCTGCGGGTCTGTCATAGATGACTCTTATTATTTTGAGGTATGTTCTTTCAATACCTAGTTTATTGAAAAATATTCAACTTACAAAAATCTTGGGGCTCCCACTATCACTCGGGATAGATAATTTGATCAGCACAAAGATAGCTACTTTTGCATATAAAAGACTGTTGCAAACTCAAGAAAACTCAAATTATATCTCATAGGGAATATTCATAACACCCTCTTTCTTCTTTACCCAAATCTTTGTATCTTACGACTGCTCCAAAATCTTTTCATTTCCAATTACTTTTCCAGTCCAAGTCTCAATCTCTCTTTCTCTCTCTCTCTCTCTCTCTCACTTACTCTTTTCTGTTGTCTCCCATCTATTCCTCTCCATATTCTTTATTATTTTTCTCATCTGGGCCTATTCTCTTTTCCTCATCCTCCTACACCATAAATGTTCCAGAATCCAGATTGGAAAAATACAACAAAGAGTACAATGAACACTTCGCCTTTGTTAATGAAACTCTCCTCTGCCTTTTGCAAAATAGTAAGAGCTAGCCTGTGCTAGGGTAGTTGTACATATGTTAACTCATTTAATCATGGCAACAATTCTTTCAAGGAGGAATAACTACTATTAGCAACACCGTCATTAAAATTGTAGAAATTTAAAAACCAAAGCACAAGAGAAGTTGAGTGGCTTGCCCAAGTAGGAATCTTGCAACTAACAGAAGTGGATTTGAGGTCGGTAATCTGACCCCAGAAAGCACACCCAAACCCTACTCTCTCTTGCCCATTGAAAGGGTAACTCTGGGCCTCTCGTTCACTGTGGCATCCGCAGCTTCTGACACCCAGAAAAAACTCAATGCAAATTCATTGAATGAAGGCAACATACATATTGTTTCCTTGTTTCTATAAGATGAAAATGACCACAGCAATGGAAATCTTCATTAAAATAATATTATAAAATCAATATACATACTTATACATAAATAATTTATAGTAGTATTTTTTATATATATATATTTATATAGGAATAATTCTTAGCTGCTGACAATGCACCATATCAAAGTTAAATAATTTCAGGAAAGCCAATAGAGTCAATAAAAGAAGAAAATAGAGAACACTGGTGCCAATGTTGGGAATGTACTACATAGATATCTTTGTTTATGTTGTTTTGTTGTTAGATGCTCTTTTTAATTTATTTTTCCCTAGTTTTATTAAGGAAAAATTGACAAAATTATATGTATTTGTGGTTTATAATGTAATGTTTTGATGTATGTATATATTGTGAAATGATTAGATCACACTAATTAAAATTTTCATCATATTATATACTTATCTTTTTGTGTGTGTGCTGAGAACATTTAAAATCTACTCTTCTAGCAGTTTTTAGGCACGTGACAGATTAGTATTAACTGTAGTAGCCATGTTCTAATAATAGATCTCTAGAACCTATTCATCCTTTCTAGTTGAAACTTTATGTCCTTTGATCAACATGTTTCCATTTCCGCTCTCCCCACCCCACCCTACAGCCACCGTTCTATTCAATTCTTCTATGACTTCAGTTCATCTAGAGTCCACATGTAAGTGATATCAGGAAGTATTTGTGCATTTGTACCTGGCTTATTTCACTTAACATTTTGTCCTCTAGGTAAATTCACATTGTCACAAATGGCAGGGCTTCCTTTTTTATTTGTAAGGCTAGTTAATTCTGCTGTGCTTTTGGAGTCATTGCCAAATAATCATGGCTCAGAAAAATGTAAATAAGCTTTTCTAGTACATTTTTTTTTTTTTTACAAACTTACATTTAAGTCACTAATCTATTTTGAGTTAATTTTTTTTTATACAGGATAAGAGGAGGGTCCAATTTCATTCTTCTTCATGTCAATCTCCAGTTTTCCCACACCATTTATTGAAGAGCCTGTCCTTTCTCCTTGTGAGTTCTTGATACTTTTGTCAAGGATCAACTGACAATACATGCACGGATTTATTTATAGGCTCTCCATTCTGCCCCAGTGGTCTATGTGTCTGTTTTTATGCCAGTACCATGCTGTATTGACTTCTATGTCTTTGTAATATATTTTGAAATCAGGTAGTATAATGTCCCCAGCTTTGTTCTTTTTGTTCAAGATTGCTTTGGCTATTTGGAGTTCTTTGTGATTCTATACAAATTTAAAATGTATCTTCTATTTCTGTGAAAAACATCTTGAAAATTTTGATAGGGCTTGTATTAAATCTGTAGATTACTTTGTGTCATATAGACATTCTAATACTATTAATTCTTCCAATCCATAGACATAGAGTATATTTCCATTTAGTTTTGTCTTCATTTTTTTCATCAATGTTTTATAGTTTTTATTGTAAGATCTTTCATTTTATGGGGTTAGATTTATTCCTAAGGTCTTTTGTTTATGCTATTGTAAATGGGATCATTTTCTTGATTTTTTGGGGGGTAGCTCATTTTTAGTGTATAGATATGCTACTGGAAACTAATACGCATTTCATTTGGAATACAATGATGCTCATTTCCCCTTGTTTTGAAACACTAGGTAATTATTTGGTTCACAGGCCAAGGTTGAGTCATAAAACCTCAACTAATATGCAGTGAATTGAACTACTTATTTAAGAAGGCAAAGAAAATGTATGTCTGTTGGCATTCATATTATCCCTTGTTTGCTTACTCTATTAACCACCCCTTTACACTAGAGTCTTCGTGGCAGCTTGCCCTGTGTTGACTCAACCATAAGGAATAGTTAGATAGTTCATTCAAATGTCCACATTGGGAATAGGGGGTGAGAAATTGTTTGAATAAGTTGTTCTTATAAGTGATGATTTGATAAGTTAAAAAAAAAAAAAAATCAGCCAGGCACGATGGCTCACGCCTGTAATCCCAGCACTTTGGGAGCCCAAGGCAGGTGGATTGCCTGACCTTAGGAGTTCAAGACCCGCCTGACCAACATAGTGAAACCCCGTCTCTACTAAAATACAAAAAGTTAGCTGGGTGTGGTGGCACATGCCTGTAATCCCAGCTACTGGGGAGCCTAAGGGAGGAGAATCGCTTGAACCCGGGAGGCAGAGGTGGCAGTGAGCAGAGATCATGCCATTCCACTCCAGTCTAGGCGACAGTATGAGACTCCATCTCAACAACAACAACAACAAAACAAAACATCACATAGTCCCATGAAGACAACCTATTTGATAAAATCTTTAATATACAACGTGTTAGATAGTATTATAAAGCCTTTTTAAAAATAAATTGTATTTTAAAAAATACAACTAATAATGCCCAAAATAAAGAAATGAAGCAATCCCAACAAAGTGGCTATTTGAATACAGATGATATTTTCCCACTGATACATTTAAAACTTTGCCTCATAAATCCTATTCTCTAGCTGTAGCTTCTTGAAAAATAGTAGCTAGAAGACACTTTGATGAAAACAATCTGCCAACACGGAGAACAAGATGCAACACAACAACAAAGCACGTTTCGAAAGCAGATAGTAATGATTCTTTCCCTAGCAAGACTTGCAATGGTATTGCTGAAGTGCTAGGACTTTTTAAGTGGGAACCAATTTAATCTTTATTAATCCCTGTCATTGTGATTGCATAATGTCTGGATTTGAATGTCTGATGTGTGACACTCTCTTTCCTCTTCCTCTGACGATCAGAAGTGTGAAAATAAACTTCACACTTTAAAAGAAACTCTGAATTTTGAAAAATAAATAGGTATAACCACTGAACCAAAATGGAAAAAAAAATTACAGGAGAAAAAATATACACAGTGTCAAAGTTACAGACATGCTCTTTTATGTTAATATATGCACTGCTATATGCCAGGACTGTGAAAATAGGCAGTGAAACAAGAAGGCAGGTGGCCAAATATGTACAGAGAATTTGTAAAAATGTATTCACGTCGATGGTTTAGAAACTCTTTATAGAGCTTAATGAATACCTTTAAAATCACTTCCTGGAATGATCTGTATGGAGTCCCATTTGAAATTGCCATCAGGTGTTAATTAGTGAGGAAGGTCAAGTTCTATAATAAATAAATAAATGCAAACACAAACAGGCTTGCCTTGTGAAACAACCTTCCAACAAGTACTAGTTCCTGCCATTTCAGTGTTTTCATTCGCTAATGCGGTCAGTCTGGATCATGTCTATGAATGTATTCTCTGCCCATAGCAGCAACACACACACCAATATTTCATGGATTTTATGCTGCCCAATTTGACCAAATACCACAGTGTTTTATTCTTCTTTAAAATTTGATTCTAATCTGATCTCACAATTCTAAACCTTATGATACCTTAGTCCACACCCAGGGTCAGGGCGGCCACAAGTGTCTCATTCTGACCTAGTTCTAGTCACAGGCCCTTAAAAGACTTTGCCCATATTCCTATCATCGTTTTTTAAGAATTCTCAACCTTTTTAATTCATTTTTTTCTAAATGATGTGTTATTACTTTCTGATTTATGCATTATTCTTGATATTGAAAAAACCCATCAGTACCAGGTTTTATTTTGAGGTTATAATTACATCTCTATTTACAAGAAATAGTAATTTATTATTTTATATTTGCCCACATTCCCTAACTCAGTCTTGTGTGGCTCTCTTTCATTCCTGTGTTCTGGCTTTGACCAGGCCATCTTCATCTGTCTGTACCGCTCACAATTCTTAGGATTAATGTCTTTATCCTTGTTTACTTGCTATTGTCTAAACCTTCAGATGTACTCTTAGTTCCTTCTTGATATACCACTGTTAATAACACTTGCATAAATTTTCCTCAATGTACATTTTGTTTTGTTCATTTCACATGCAAGCATGTTTATATCACCAAGAAAAGGTATTGTTACGAGAAACCAAACAGGCATTAGCTTGTGCTTTCTTAGAGAGTATTGTAATCCATGTAAATTAGAAAATAAAACTCCATGACACTGTCTTCCTCTTGGGAGACCGAGGGAGGAGGAAGAAAGGCCGTGATAGAGTTTCAAAATATCTGTGTGGTTTCTGGGCTTCTGGAAGCTGAGATCTGTGTTGGGTGAGCCTTTGGCTTCATTGGTACCTCCGGGCATCTTTAGATAGATTGGCGTGTGTTGTTCTCCTCCCTGTGTTCTCATTGTTCAACTCCCATTTATATGTGACAACATGCAGTGTTTGCTTTTCTCTTCCTGTGTTAGTTTGCTGACGATAATGGCTTCCAGCTTCATCCATGTCCTTGCAAAGGACATGATCTCGTTCTTTTTTATGGCTGCCTAGTATTCCATGGTGTATATGTGCCACATTTTCCTTATCCAGTCTATCGTTGGACATTTGGGTTGATTCCAAGTCTTTGCTATTGTGAATAGTGCCACAATAAACATATGCGTGCATGTGTCTTTATATTAGAATGGTGTATAATCCTTTGGGTATATACGCAGTAATGGGATTGCTGGGTCAAATGCTATTTCTGGTTCTAGATCCTTGAGGAATCACCACACTGTCTTCCACAATGGTTGAAATAATTTACACTCCCACCAACAGTGTAATAGCATTCCTATTTCTCCACAGCCTCATAAATATCTATTATTTCCTGACTTTTTAATAATTGCCATTCTGACTAAGATAGTATCTCCTTGTGGTTTTGATTTGCATTTCTCTAATGACCAGTGATGTTGAGCTTTATGTTTATTGGCTGCATAAATGTTTGCTTCTGATGGGTGTCTGTTCATATCCTTTGCTCACTTTTGATGGAGCTGTTTGTTTTGTTCTTGTAAATCTGTTTAAGTTCCTGGTAGATTCTGGATATTAGACCTTTGTCAGATGGGTAGATTGCAAAAATGTTCTCACTTTCTGTAGGTGGCCTGTTCACTCTGATGCTAGCTAGTTTCTTTGCTATGCTTTGGTTCCAGGTCTCTGGCCTCATTCCTCTATCTGGCTCACCTTAGGTTACCTTAGATGACCTCCAGGTGATCGCCTGGACCCAAGACCTCAACCTCTACCTGATGTCTCCCTGATTCACAGCTCTATGTCCTGAGAGGCCTCTAATATACTTGGAGATACCACCATTTTTCAAACACCTCCATATGGACATCACAGAATGACTTTAAGTTCAGTATACTCAAAAATCAAGCTGCAGTTTTCTCCACAAACTGATTCTCAAACTGTTTATCATTTCTCAAGGGATGCTGCCATTATCTTTTCAGTTCCACAAATTACACATATTTCTGAGCACTTCCTCCCATAGCCTCCCATAGTTCACACATTTCCAGTTTCACTTCATCCCCTAAAAGTTGTTTATATTCATATACTTCTCTACATTTTTACTGCTACCACCTAGGTAGTAAAAATTATTCACATTGAACACTGGAGAGGTGTCCAGCTGTGAGATCAATGTTTTGTATGAATTATGTTGTTTACTCCTCACAACGACCTTATCAAACAGGTAACATTATCATATCTATTTTATGCATGAGGGGTGTGGCTGATCAGTGCTATGGAATTTCCCACAGTCACACAGTTGATTAGAAACATCTAACTTTTGTAAATCCAAATCATTCTACTCTTTCAAGAACGAGTCCAAACTCACTCAACTTCACTTATTACCTGGTGACATAGTTTGGATATTTGTCCCCACCCAAATCTCAAGTTGAATTATAATCCCCAATTCAGGGGTTGGAGCCTGGTGGGAGGTTTTTGGATCATGGAGATGGATCCTTCATGGTTTGTTGCTGACTTTCTGATGGTGAGTTCTCGGGAGAGCTGGTTATTTAAAAGTATGTGGCACCTCCCTCTCTTTCTTGCTCCTGCTTTGGCCATGTGACATCCTGGCATCTTCTTCCCCTTCTGTCATGGTTGGAAGCTTCCTGAGGCCTCCGCTAAAGCAGACACTGACACCATGCTTGCTGTACAGCCCTCAGAACCATGAGCCAATTAAACTGCCTTTCTTGTAAATTACCCATTCTCAGGTGCAAGCCTGGACTAATACACTTGGATGGCTGTGCTACCTTCCTCATTGGTCTCCTTGTACCCAGCTTAGTTCATCCTGTTTGAAATCATCATCATTCCTCTATTCAGAACTTACACAGACTTTCTGGCTCCCAGGCAAAAGCCAAGGTCCTGAACAGAGACCAAGTTGTTGCCTGGTCTGGTTTGACCCCTCCTCAGCTCCGCAGAAACTTGATCCATGGGTTCCCGGCTCTCCCCTTTTCCCTGCCTACACCCAAGAACAGGCCACAGAGGCCGTTCTCTTCCCTAACAGCCTCAAGGCATTAACATGGGTGCCTGAACCATTATTCCCTAGCCAGCATGATTATTAACTTTTGGATTCTAGACAACTCTATAAAATTCATGAGGACAAAAACCCATCTAGTTTTTATTCACCATGCCTAGCATACGGTACTTAGTACATATTCTTCACGGCAACGTATCTTCCTTTAAAAACAATAGAATACTAATCATATTATGCTATTATACAATAATGCATGCCATTGGCAGAAAATGTGAGGGACTGGGGTAGATTAAAAGGGTAAAAACAAGCAAGGAGAAAGAAAAAGAAAAATTACCCATTGATCTTCATCCAGGCAAAATTCATATTTTATTATATTTCTTTCAAATATTTTTACCATTGACAGATATATATATCAAAATATTTATAATTTTGTCAGACTATAATTTGTTTAAAAACTTAAACTGTTTCTCATATCACTAACAACTTTAATGTTCATTATTTTAATGGCTATATACAAAGGTATTGTGTATATAAACCATAATTTATCAAACGCTCATAACATAATTGGCTAGTTAGATTGTTTCCAAGTCTTGGCATATAAATGATGATCTCATAAACATCTCTGCAATAAACTTTTCTTATACCTAAAAGATTTGTATATCTTTTAGAATAATTACCTGGATGGAACAATTAGGGAATAGAAGGGAACATGGCTCTCTCCACGTTTTATATACTTATTGTCAAGATTTTTTCTGAAATGGCATAATTAATGAATAGGAATGGCATTTTCCTGGTACTTGCTAGCATTAGTTGTCCTCCATTCCACTTTTGCCAAATTCATAGGCCCCCAAAATACATCCGTGATCCCCCCTTATCAAAAGAGGATATATTTCAGGACCCCCAGTGGATACCTGAAACCTCAGGTAGTACTGAATTCTATATACACTATGTCTTTTCCTATGACTACATATTTAGGATAAAGTTTTATAAATTAGGTACAGTAAGAGATTAAAAACAGCAATAATAAAAGAGAACAATTATAATAATGTACTATAATAAAAGTTATATGTGGTCTCTCTATATAAATATTATATTGTAGTGTACTCAGCTATTTTTGGACTGAGGTTGACCTCTGGTAACTGAAATGGCAGAAAGTAAAACCACAGAGGAGGAGGGACTACGGTATACTGTCTTGTTGACTAATTTGTTTCTTAAAAAGTTACTGAGGAATGCTTCTTCAAATAGCATAAATTATTATTTAAGCAATCACATTTTAATATTTGAATCTATATTTATGCATGTATCTATATATTTAGATATGTATGCCTCTATATTTTGTATACTTTGTATAATATGTAGCTATTTATTGCAAAGCTGTATTTTCTAGATATAGATGTAGATATATACCTATGTTGCATATTTCTATATAGATGGATATCTATCTATATAGTTGTAGACATTGACAGAGATATAGACATGAATATACGTACGTCTTATGTGCCAGAAAGTGTGCTGCATTCTAAAAACAGGAATAGAGTAAACAAACAACCTTTTAGACGATGATGGAAGTAGCCAGCTGTAAATAATATTGCTACAGATAAAATTGCTGCCTTTCTAGAAAACTCAGAATTTAAGGCCCGTGGATTCAAGAATCATAATAAAATCCAGCAGTGATTTTTCCAATCCTTTTCTTTCTTACTTAGTGTTTTTTGTAATTTTATTGAAGTTGACGTCATCCCCCACTGTGGGTGGCGGCAAAAAAACCGTGGATGGTATGCATTATCTGTTGATACACACGGATCTGTAATATCTTGGCACAGTTGGAGTAAATGGATGGGACGCTGCCCCATCTGAAGATTCTGTTTGGGGCTATTTTCAGCCCTGGAATGTGCCCTACCTGCAGTTTATTAGCTTTGTCAGAGAAATCACATTTGGGAAAATTCCTGCTTGTAGTATTCTATCTTGTGGGGAAGCTCATTTGCCAGCATGCTTTCCTTAATCTACTGGAAGACCCTAAAGATTTAAATTCAGATGAAAGTTTCTCCTTTATTTTAAGCTTCTTTCTACAAATTAAATTAAGTGACTTCAGAGCTATCAAATGTAGTTTCTCTATTTTGCATCCAGTATTTAACAGATGTTGTTTGAATGTGTGTGGGGATTTTTACACTTTTTAAAATTGTAAATGTAGGTACTCTATTTAGATTTGAATAAGGCTCAGCCTGTTAAAATCATTAGTTTTTTAAAATTATTTGCTGTCAGCTAATCTAACAATTCTCTACGAATAGGCATGAAACTGTTATTTCATATCGTGTCATAGTAATTGATCTATTACTCATGAACTTTGAACTGCACGGTCAGCATGAGGGGTACCACAGGGTCTCAGAATTGCATCCTGTGGACAGGTTATTGATCCAGCTGAAATGAGAAACTGCAGCCAGGGTGCAATCCCTCCTAAGCTCGTCAGGACTTTCAGAATGGCTTTTATGAAGAAATAAATAGCTACAAAGAATATGAAATAACTTTCTGGGTACTGTGCACACACCTAATAGCTCAATTGATTGCACTTTGGTTGAGATGAGAAAATGTTTAACGTTACAGAAATCATATTTTTCTAAGTAGAATCATACATAGTAGTCAACAAAATCCTTAGAAAGTGAAAAATCTGGCAGAAAATTTGAGTATGTTTTCTATATCTTTGTGTCCTATATCAAAACATTCTGGCATGTATTAACTTGCTATTTGGACTTAAACTTCACAGGGATTTTACACAAATTTTTAAATATAGTAATTTCTCACTTAGCTTATTTACAACTTCACCATTACCTAATTTTTGACCCATGGGAATTACATATTAAATTATGACAAAACACACAACCGTACCCAATTTTTAAAACTCCAAATTCTAACAGATGTCTGTTCACATCTTGTAAGCAGTTTTTCTTCAGATAGCTCACTGCTCTTGGATTTATGCAAATTAAGATATATATGCTATTAAATGCAAAAACCTACATGAAAAATGTGACAGTGACACTGTTTAATAAATAGTACTATTTCAGTTTATTTAAAATTAACCTATATATCTCTAGACCTCATTGTGAAGATGTAGACACAGAAGGAAGAGAATATAACTTCAAAAAAATACTAGGAAAATTTATATAAACATTTTTTCTCAGGACCCCTTTTTTCAGAATTTGAAGAAATTAAAAATCATTGCTGTTCTTTCATCACGTGGTAAACCTTCTGCTGTGTTTTTTCACTGCCTTTCTTCTAAACTTCTTGAGAGGAGGTAAACTATGCTTTGAAAGACTTTTAAAGAATAAATGCTGTCAAATGAAATTAGTTGCATTTTTCAGAGCATGGCCATATAATAATTTTTTTTATAGCCGAAAGGCAAAAACAGCAATAAAAAATTTTCTAGAAAATCTGTGTTTGAGGTTTTAACTGACCTTTTTCAAATTATCAATACAGGTATTAAGTTCTGCGGGGTTTTTTTTTTTTTTTAAATTTTGGTTCTAATTCAAAGTGATTTTAGATTTGAAATGTATTTTCCTCATGTGACCTTTTGTATGTTTTATAAGTTTTAATATAGGACAGTTAATAAGTATATATATTAATACCTCTCTTTGAACAGCATGTTTTAAAGGATATAAAATACATAATGAAATTAAGAGAAAATAAATAATATCAACTTTTTAAAAGCATCTACTTCATGAAAAGCTCTTTGGGGCCTAATTGTAAATTAATTAGTATTAATTTGGAATCTAACATAGATTTGACACTATGATAAGCCCTGATAATGCCAAATAAATAGTAAGCTTCGTATTTCAAAATTACCTGGTTTATACACTAGTAGAGCATGATAGTTACATGTGTACTTTAAGAAAGCAATGAAAGGCATAAATGCTGTAATGATTTTATGTACAATGAATGATGAGAACTTAAATGCAGTATTGAATATACCTGTAGTGTTTTTAAAAACTGTATAAGGCAGTGAAAATTAGGCCATGGCTTAAAGAATTAATAAAAATGTGGTCAGAATTTGTTTTTTGTTTTTTATGTCAGAGAAAGAAAAAAATATATTCTAGCCAGGTGATATAAACAATCTTAAAAGTTTCTTGAGGTAACACTTTCGGTAAAATATACTACAAACTTTGGGAAGTTTTAATTAATGACCTAATTTCATAATTATAATACAATCATTATGATTAACTTTCAATGTAATATGTGATCACGTCTTTTCTATATACAAACTGTAGAGAAAAAATTAGATTAAAACTCTAATGATTCAAGCTTTTGCTAAGTCTCTTTTCTTAACTATCTCAGTTTAGATAATGATAATTTGTGAGGGAAGATTTGATTTTGTTTGTGTGTTGGTGTTTTACATTCAACTCTTAATGCACATGAAAAAGAGAAAATCTGAAGTCAGGTGTATGGGTTTTAATCCAGTGTGTTTGCTTGCTGGGGCGGTGAGCCTATGCTAGTGACTTCATCTCTCTGACTCCTTTCTCTGCCCATTAAAATAGTGATAATAATTGTAACTCCTCCTAGTTGAGATGAAGCTGTTTGCACAATTCTTGTTACATGGCTATGTCAAGTCATCAATTACTATTCGGTATTGTCATCATTACCTCCTTCTTCATCATCATTATCATCATCACCACCGTGGCTATTTCCATGATGATTCCTTCAGAGAAAAACTGTTATGTTAATATTATGGAATTGTGAAAAAATTATTATGAAAAATAGCAAAGTCAACTTTATTTTTTCTTTTCCAGAAGACATCAGTTATGAAAGGATAAGGAGTCGGTTGTTTTCTCTTTTTTTAATGAAATTTTATTTTCACAGGGATATTTTATCCTAAATATGCTTTTCTTTTTTTCATTTATTCTTTAAACATTTTTAAATGTCAAATATCTTTCATCATTTAATAACTCATTTTGGAGACTGTTGCGTTATTGTTTCTACTTGTTACACGACTATTTTGAACAAAGACCATCAACATTTTCTGCTACATTACCTCTAGGATTTAAAATCAGGGGAAGTTACAGAATAAAGTAACATTTCATTTTATTTGTAAGTGGCCACTATCCCTTCTATTTAACATCACTGAAACTGACTATTAAATTCAGGCACATGTCTTTCCTAAGGATAATGTCTTTCCTAAAGGATTTGGGAGCTAGATTTGGATTGGGAGAAAGAACATTAAACTTGGTGCCAGAAGATATATTTTAAATCCTCAAATCTGTCTCTTACTAACTGTAGTATCAAATCAATCACTGAATGTCTTGAAGCTTTTTCTTTTCCTTGAAAAGAAATTGCAATGATAAATCCAACCATTTGTTTTTGTTGCAAAAATGAATTGAGATGAAATATTTTTCTGACTACTTTCTCATCTATAACTCCATGATATTATTAAATAAGATAGGTGTTTTATAATTAACACTGATGGAAAAATGCCTTTTGGTCGATTTCATGGAAGTATATATTTCCTAAGCAATAGAGACTTCTATTTCCTCAGCTTCAGAAACAACGGATGCAGAATGATTATGGAAAATGCCTATATCAATGGCTACTGCTTCCAAATAGATAACTGTGTGTTTGTGTGTATGCTGTTTAATGGCTTTCATCATCTGAATACTCTCTGTGTTTGTTATTAATTGCTGTTAAAAGTAAGCCCCACAGCTCTTTTGATTTAGCCTCTCTTGGGCTTAGGGACTGTGGTACAGTAGGACTCAGAACTGGCAGTTGTTCTCAGACTTCTTTGGCACTGAGAGCTTCTTTCATCTCTCCTCCCATCTGTAGCGGCTCACCTTCCACCTTTTCAGGCACTATGTAATTATCATGTCCTCAGACCACTTTTCTTTTCTCCATCAGCTTTGACAAGAAGATGGATCCTCCAGTTACAGAGTACATGTCATTGTTCATGAAGCACTTGCCCAACAGGAACTTAAATATTAATTGTGAAAAAACGGCATGGGGTAAGAATCTTTGATGAACTAAAATTACTGTTGTGCCATGATGTGAAGGGCCTTTAATTTTGCCATCTGGGTCGAATTGACAGAGAATGAGTAAGAATTGTAGCTTAGAGAATTGGTGAACTTTGCATGTGGACAATTAACTAAAAAAGAACAAGCCAGTTTGGAAAATTGTGGGTATCTCTGAAAATGAAGTGTCTGCCTACCTTCGTATTATGCAGTCATTTTTCCAGTAGAGACACGTTTCTTGTAGCGAATGGTAGTTTGGGTTGTAGTCAAGATTGGTGTTGATGCATTTGGACCTAAGTAAAGATTTCAACTTCCTCTAGGAGCCGTGGCTCTGGTCACAGGATCTCTCAGTATTTTCCAAACACTCTTCCATTTCCTACACTTCCTATTACAACAAGATAGCGTTTTGTTAGCTCTCTGGCAGAAAATGTAAATATCTCATCCATGTGATTTAGTAGCTCTTCATCTCTGATAGAAAATAATGTGAATAAATCACAAGTCTTTATATTGTTAAGTTAAAAAAGAATTGATTCTGGTTCATTCACGAATCAGTTTTTATTTCCACAAAAGCATGAAAGAAAATTGTATTGAGTTAAACCACTAGCTGTTTTGAAAATAATCCATTTACTAGGATAGTCAGAGAGTTATTATTTTCAAATGCCAATTTATCAGTTTTAATCTTTTAACTAAACTTGGCTTTTCTTCTTTCAAATTAAGTTGTTTGAACAAACAGCCTAAGTTTCCTGCATGTGGTGTTAAGTTTTACAGTTATCATGGAAAAATTATTTTAATGTAGATTTGTTTATTTGCAAAGCCAATAAAACACCTGTTTTCCTTATAAGCATAATCCACATAAAAGTGAATTTTTTTAAAATAAATTTTTGAGGTTTTTGACCATTAGTGTTAACAAAGAGATATTCAAAGTTTGTGTTCCCTTTTTTCCCTTTTTCTGGACTTGAGGACTTTAAACATGAAAGGTATGTGTGGGAAAATGCTATACTAGATAGATTTTGTTGTATACTTGAAATTATATGCATTGACTGTTACAATTACCTTTAATTGCAAAAACTGCAATTACTTTTGCACCAACCTAGTAAAATTATGTGCCTTAGAAATCACTTAGTATAATCCTTTCTTTGTAAAGATAAAGCAGCTGTGACCCAGAAGGTATGCACCTCCCATCATTTGTATCATACCTGCCTCCAGAGCCTGCTCCCCTGACTTTAGCCTGACACTCAACATAGTACCACAGTTTGGGAGGAATTACACGTCCACAGCAACACATTACTTAGAACTTCAAGATCAAAAACAAGGGTATTCTGTGGACACAAATAATTATAGAGCAACTACTATATAAAAAGCTTAATTGAGAGCCTCCATATAAGGCTTAAAGGACACTAGAGGAATCAGTTGATTTTGAATATTGCAAATGTTAAAAAAGTGAAGAGAAAGGAAAACAAATTTCAAAGAGGAAATATTTTCATATTTCCAATTTGAAATATATTTTGATAGTAGGAAAACAACAGAAAATACTATCACTTTCAATAATTCTTTAGGAGGACTCACAGTATATGATTGAACACGTTTGGAACTGGCAAGTATCTCCGAAGCTAAATAATCTTTTACTCCTTATCTACCTCTTTTGGTAACTGCTTATATATGTCAGTAAAATATATGTTTCTGTAATCTTTTGTTTTGTTTTGTTTTGTCATTGTTGTTGTTGTTAAGATGGAGTTTCACTCTTCTTGCCCAAGCTGGAATGCAGTGGTGTGAGTCTTGGCTCACCACAACCTCCGCCTCCCAGGTTCAAGACATTCCCCTGCCTCAGCCTCCTGAGTAGCTGGGATTAGAGGCATGTGCCACCATGCCCGGCTGATTTTGTATTTTTAGTAGAGACATGGTTTCTCCAGGTTGGTCAGACTGGTCTCGAACTCCCAACCCCAGGTGATCTGCCTGCCTTGGCCTCCCAAACTGTAATCTATTTTATAAGCTCTGTGTTTCCACTCAACACTTGAGATGGTGTTGACATTGATTTTCAGAAGGAAAATAAGCTTTTGGGAGAACTATGCCATACATTGCTTCCTCCGCTTCCAGACCATCATCACGTGTTAAAAACTGTCATTTCAAAAATAATTAAAGGTATTCTAAATAGTTACAGGTTGCCTAAGAACTACACCAAAACTTACTGTCTTCCTATGACTTCAGAATATGCAAAACACACCCTTTCACAACATTACCCCACTTCAGACTGCAGAAGCATCAGAGTGCTGAATTTTCCCTACATATTGAACCAGTCACTGTGATCAAAATGGGCATGACAACCTCACTTGATCCTAATCACACGTCTTTAATTAGCATAATGTGCATCTTGGGAGAAAGAGATGCTTTGCTGTCTGTGGACGATGCTCCCAGTGCCCTGAACAACTTCAGAGTGAAGGCAATACATGGAGCTCACACACTAATGAATGCTTTTCCAGCCTCATTTTTGCTGGTTTTTTTAAAGTGTATTTCTTGTGAGCCAAACGCTGCTCCCCATGTGTCTTCTGTACACTACTATTAAGCAGTAATGAGATATTCCATGCACTGATATCAGCCTTCTATTTCTCTTCATGCCTGCCAAAACATTCTCTTTTAATCACACCCTAAACAGGTCTTTTCTGTCCTTTCTCTTATATAAATGTATTCCTGTTCCTGTGTTTTATTAACATCGCCAGTGCTGTCTCCTAGGTGAAAGATTAATTACTTGGCTGTGTTTCACAGAAATGGAGTAGCAACTAAATTACTGAGGCAATATATCAGAAAATCAGTTATTGTTACGTCACAGCAAAAACTCTTTAAAAGAGAAAATAAAGAAACATCTTCAATGTATTAACATGCCTATATGTCAGGACAAAGCACCTCAGGTCCTTTTAAAAATTGGATGGGTAAGCAAAAGAACATCAATAGGGCAATAACCAATGCCTACTTAATGCTGATAAATGGGTTCTGACTGTATCATTATGCCACCCCTTTAGTGAATATCTCTTTGATGCACATTAATTACATTTGGGTTAGCTGGTTAGCTATATTTCCGTGAACCTCAATAACTAGTGAATGCTAGGGGAGATTCAAAACCTTACTTCTAATTAGTCATGATTGTGATTTGTAGTCTTTGAAGTTCTTTTTTCTCCAAAATACCTTTCCTGAGATGATGTTTTATTTTCTAACTTCTTTCAAAAAATTCAAACTCTCAAATTCATTATACAGTAAAGATTAACTGGAAAAGAGAAACACACCTTTTACATAAAACAGAACACTAGATAGCTGTATTTATTTCTAAACTACCAGATAATTATTTAGAATTCACTGAGTAATTCGTTTTCATTTTTTAAAATGTATTTAAAAGTGGACAGGATAGTAAGGCCTATTCCAGTTCACGCAGTCTGGGAAGGCCTCCTGGAAGAATTATCAAATGAACGTGATTTTGGAGGAAGTGGAGGAGGTAGGCCTGGGACCATGTGCGGAAGAGAATAGAAGTCAGAGATATAAGCCATTCACTCTGCTCACCCGACTTCTTTCCCTTACATTGCTTTTTATGTTTTCATGAATAACGGACACCAACACACATACGTACACACACTAACACGCACACACACTAACACGCACACACTCTTTCTCCTCTAACAAGGAAGCTCCATAAAGTGAGCTTTGTTGGGTTCCCCACTATCTGTCCAGCACCAGAACCCAGGGCAATCAGAAAGAAAATGCTCAATACATAAATTTTTGAGTAAGTTCAATACCTGATTGCAGAAATGTATCATTCCTGAAAATTACAAAAATAATAGCCCTCCCCTCCTTTTTTGGCAACACTTGCCATTAAATGATTTGATATATTATGGTCTGTGGCTACACTGGTTTAAAAGGCTTTGAGAAGCAGACAAGGCAGGCAGGAAAATCCTCAACATGGACATCAGGGTATTGATTAACAACTGATGAGAGTAATAACGTTGTTATAATTATAAAATTCATGATATTTAAACATTTTTGGAAAATATCAAAGTAAAAAGGGGAAAATCTAGTGATTAACATTTTTACTTGTACTACCTAGAAATACAGAGATAATTGCCTTGTGTTAAATTTTAGATTCGAATTTTTATTAGGATTCTAAAATAACCAGGGAGAGGCCAGGTGAGGTGGCTCACATCTGTAAAACCAACACACTGGGAAGTAAAGGTGCGAGGATCACTTAAGCCCAGGAACTTGAGACCAGCCTGGGCCACATAGCAAGACTCTGTCTAAAATAAATAAATAAAAAAAAAGTAAGAGAGTTTATAAAAATGCTTTGAACTTGTATTTAATTTTTATTTAAAACTGAACTCAAATTTTTCTCCAAAATATATTTAAATAATTTGTGGAAAGTTGTGTGGTTTCTATAAGTTCAAATAGTCAAGTTCTCAAATAATTTAAACTAAGGTGTTCGGTTACTAAATGTATGCAAGCTGCATCCACTCAGCCCAAAGCATAAGTGAATACAAACAGAATAGCTCATTAATCCCCAGGTAAGGTGGAGTTAAACCTTGTAAATACAGTTTTAAATAGAAAAACACACACAGTCATAACTTTTTATAAAAGCATATCATTAACCACAAGAGAAAGAAAACAGGTTGGAATAATAAAAGCCTCAGCCAGGAAAGAGAGAAGATGCTCAACTCTTTCAGTAAACATGAGAATATAAATTAGGCCATTATGAGTTATTATTTTATACCCACTAGACTGGTAAAAATTGTGACTAAAGCAAATAGTAGTGAAGAAGTGGATCAACAGGTTATACATATACATATTGTCAGTGAGATTAAGAACTGACATGAAACTCTTCATCATACTCAGTTACTGTCCATACCTCTTTTTTCACAGCCATGCCACTTAGTTCATGTCATCAAGGGAAAATTTTTTGCATGTGACCAGAAACATTTAGAAGCTTTATAGCACAGCCAATAACGAAAACCTGGAAACATTTACTCTCTGATGAGAGTATGTTCATAAATTACAACCTATTCATGTGCTGGAATATTATTAGAGGGAAAGTCAGTTACATATACATGTAATAATATGGAGAAAACTGAGCCTTACCCTGTGAGGAAACCCAGGCATAGATGTCTTCATATAGTAATATATATATATATATTTTTTTTAATAAAACTCAAAAGCAACTATCACTAAAAAAAATACACATTGTGGACATAAATATATATACTAGAAACTTTAAACATAAAAGTACTGATGAACGTGCATTTGAAGGCACTGTTTCCTTCTGGGAGAAAGCAGAGGTAACAGGTTTGGGATGAACACTCGTGCTTATGTAGCCGGGTATTTTATTTTATTTTACTTTATTTTTTTTTTTTTTAGACGAGTCTTGCTGTCACCCAGGCTGGAGGGCAGTGGCGCAATCTCGGCTCACTGCAAGCTCCGCCTCCTGGGTTCATGCCATTCTCCTGCTTCAGCCTCCCGAGTAGCTGGGACTACAGGTGCCCGCTACCACTCCTGGCTAATTTTTTGTATTTTTAGTAGAGACGGGGTTTCACTGTGTTAGCCAGGATGGTCTCGATCTCCTGACCTGGTGATCCGCCCACCTCGGCTTCCCAAAGTACTGGGCTTACAGGCGTGAGCCACTGTGCCCGGACGTTTCATGTTCTTTTAAGTTCCTGAACTGTTAGCTATGTCTGTAGGGATTCATATTTTAATTAATTAATGAGGGCCACGATGAACCATTAACAATAATTTTGAATCAAAGATTATGATGAATCCAATTTGGTGCACCTAACAGCCACATTGAAAATAAATATAGAGATAACAACAATAACAATAAAACTAGAGAATGTTCACAGAAACAGGACTCATCCCTGTAACTTTATTAGCATTTCCATATTCTGGTCTCTCTCTCTCTTTCTTTTACTATCTCTTTCTCTCTTCCACTTCTCATCCTACGTCCCAGCTACTATTTGGCCCCTGTGAAACTTACTGTCAGTTTTTCTCCAATTACCTCATTCCACAAATAATATAATACTGTCTTCCAAATACTTTTTCAATCAAGCTGCTGCATTCATTGAGTGCAGAGGTCAACAGAAATACTGACCAGCAAATGACAGAGTGTTGCATTTCAAGTGTAAGGGGCTTGAATTTGAGGAAAATGTTTATGTTCATTTATTGTTTTTCAACCTAAGATCTATTGTGCTGAAAACATGCCAAGCAATCAGCTAGCCAGGAAGATTTTTATTTCAACAATATCTTTAATCACATGTAAAACAGGATAGAGTGAATTCACCAAGATATAAGCAGATGTCAGAACCTAGCTTCATCCTAAAGTTACTAGGATTCATTTTTGGAGGTACCAGGAATATTATACTAATAACTTGCCATTAAGCCAGGAGGGCCACTCGTGCTATTCTCATCAATAAAAATTAAGGGTTGTAGGAAACATATTAAGTTCATCATTATACTTCATTTCCATTAGATGCTTGCTCTGAAATTTTCAGCTTATTTTTTGAAAAAGTGTTTTTGTTTGATTTTAAAAGAATATTGGAAGAAATGTGGTGGGATTTGTTTTTACTTCAAGGTAAACAGAAATGTTCAATATTGGTTCATGTCTAAAGCACATACCATAATTTAAATCAAAGTGACAGAATAATAAATTCCAGCAGTAAGTATGACAGAATACTTATGGCAGTGGTCTGCATGAATTCTTATTGCTGTGGTTTGAATGTGTCCCCTCTAAAATGCAGGTGTTGTCAATGTGATAGTATTAAGAGGTAGAATGTTCAAGAGGTAATTGGGTCACGGGGGCTCCTCCCTCCTGAATGGGATCAGTTGCCCTTATAAACGAGGTTTCCTGCAGCCTTTAGCTCACTGACTTTTCACCTGCCATCTTAGGACACAGCATTTCTCCCATTGGAAGACGCAGCATCAAAGCACCATGTTAAAAGCCAAGACCAGCCCTCACCAGGCAGTGAAATCTGCCAGTGCCTTCATCTAGGACTTCCCCACCTCCAGAACTGAGAGAAAATAAATTTCTGTCCTTTAAAAATTACTGACTCTCAGGTGTCCTGTTATAGCAGCACAAAATGGACTTTTTTTTTTTTTTAAGGAGAGAAAACCAAAAGTGTGGCCCAAGCTGCATTTTACAAGAATATTAGTGAACTGAAGAAAGCCAGGTGCTGTTTGTCAACACAACGAGAGACTGACCAGGAAGTCATTTCAGAGACCTTCTAGTCTACCATGCCCATCATAGGCCGAGAGTGCTAGGCCTTGCAGAAAGCCTGAGGAAGGCCATTTTTACTGGATTCTTGGGGCAGGCCTGCCCCTGAAACTGCAGATCTGTAGAGACACCAGCATGCAACCCTAGATTGGGCAAGCCCCAAACACCTGACTCAAACCAGGGATAGCTGCTGTGTGTATGGTTCCCAGCAAAGCCATGTCATGTGAAGTAATTCTACAAACCTCATTTGGAAATCTAGTCTGGTTCTCTGGGCGGGAGAGAAATCCTGAGCCTGGGGGATCTGAGGAAGGAGCGTCTTCATGTACCCCACACAGGGTCATGTGACTCACCAAGGCAGGGCACTAACATCAAACCCAGTCTTCCATCAGTGGATAATGAAAGGCAGTTGAGACTCTTTGCAGTGATTTGTAGTTTTGAAATTTACTTACAACCACTTAAGAACATTTAGATCAGGATTATCAATCAGTAAGTGCATATTTGGAAGAGATTTGCATGTAAGCCATATAAAAATAAACGGAATTAAAAGCAAGCTGAATCATTTCATGTTTTGTCTTAATGATAATCTTTTGCTTCGCTTGATTTTTTTTTCTTACATACTCATTCTTTGATCCTTTGGATTTATTTTCAGGCACTGGCATGAACCTGGTAAGCATTATAAATTTTAAAATGCCAGATTTTATCCAATATGAGATGTACACATTTTCACATTTTAATATGTGTGAACTCAGAATGTGTCTTACAATTGTCATCAGTAAGCAAAAGGAAGGATGTATTTCTTCTTGGCCTAGAAAGCCATAGGTCAGAGTTTGTTAGAGTGTCTTCATTTTTAAAAGAGTTGTATATTTTTTGTTCTACATTACGATATTTAATTGTCAATTAAAATACATTCAAAAAATCATACTATGAGTTAGCGTTAAAACAGTAAGTTATTGGTTCTATAGAAGAGCATGGAACTCAAGCAGCAAGAATTAAATTTAATATCAGTGAAGGAAATATTTGTCACTGGAGGAATGATTACAATTTCATATTTTCTTCCAAAGTAGCAAGAAAATGCTTTATGAGTCCTAAGGAAGATATCCATAGGTTGATAAAACTCTTCTGCACCTTGCTTGAGTTAGTATTGCAAATAGCACAGCAAACAATGGAATTGATGTCAAGATAAACTTTCAAATAGCTCGATAGATGAAAAAACGTAAAGCCATGAGAATCTGGTGTAAAAAATTTTTGCGTCAAAAAGGACTATTGTTGTTGTGTCAGACATCAATTTATCAGTCTGCTGATAATGCTGCATCCCCAACTGTCTTGAAGGTAGACGCTATGATGTTGTGTGTAAAAATATATGGCACTGATATTTCTGAGTAGCAAGGTGATTTGGGAGACTTGAGCTCAACATGAAGTTCACATCATAACTTAAACTTATTTCACTTATTTTCTTCTTTTGTATGCACAAGAGGAATACAAAAAAAATCTATGTCTACATTCTAAGGAAGCTTTTTTTTTTTTTTTTTTTTTTTTTGAGATGGAGTTTCGCTCTTGTTGCACAGGCTGGAGTGCAATGGCAAGATCTCGGCTCATCGTAACCTCTGCCTCCCAGGTTTGAACGATTCTACTGCTTCAGCCTCCCGAGTAGCTGGGATTACAGGCATTTGCCACGAAACCTGGCTAATTTTGTACTTTTAGTAGAGATGGGTTTTCTCCATGTTGGTCAGGCTGGTATCGAACTCCCAACCTCAGGTGATTTGTCTCCCCCTCGGTCACCCAAAGTGTTGGGGTTACAGGCATGAGCCACCACACCTGGCCACTAAGAAAGCTTTTTTATTAAATATAAATACTCTATGTGATACCATATATATACACATACATATATATACACACACGTGTATATATATTTATATGCATTTATATATGCATTTATATATAAAATATATGTACTTATAAATATATATTCATTTATATACATATATGCATTATACATATATGCATTATGTACATATATGCATTCATTATATATAAATGCATATATAGGGAAACATTGTACATACAATTTAACATCATAAGTCACATAATGTTTTCCTACATAGGGAAACATATTATGTGACTTACGATGTCAAATAACTATAGCTATATGTGGAAACCATTTATTTTAGAGTTTAAGACAGACAGACCCAGATCTATTTTTAGGGAAGCGCCCAGGGAGAACTTAGCTGAGGAAGTGACAGTTGAAATAGCAGTAGAAGAGTGGATGGAAACCAAAGATAAGTAGTGGAAAAGCATTCTGGGCAAAAGGAACAGAATGTAGGACGGCCCTGAGGAAAGGTAAGTGCCCCGAGTCTGAAGTAGCAAAATTAAACTAAGGTGATGATGGAGGTCTTGTCAGAGACTTGATCATACTAGCCCTGAAAGTTATGCTAAGAACTTTACTATTACTATTCCATAATCAATGAACTTGTATGTGAGCTATCGCATGATTAAATTTGGGTTAATAGATCACATTGTGAAGAAGAGATGAGGGTTGTCAACAAAAGATACGGTAGGAACTTTCTAGAGGCAAGCATTGGTATTGTAAGCAATAGATGGTTGGGAGCCTAAATCAGGGGATTTGGTCACAGATTTGGAAAGAAGTGGACGCATTTAAAGATATAGTGGAGGAAAATCAACAAAAGGTAATAATAAAGGCAGAGAGGTAGAAGGAGGTGTCAGGAATGATTCAGAGGTTACTGGCTTTGATCATTGAGAGAGGAAGCACTGCAGAAGGCTCAGATGTGAGAAAAGACGAATGAGTCACTTTGGGATTTATTTGTTTTAGACTTTATAGTAATGGCAAATGAACATTTGATGGAGCGGACTGTAGTTCAAATATAAGGTCTTGTACTGAAATCGTGCAAAACACTGGACTTGTGTATATTTAAAGCTGCCCAGACCCTATAATTCTAGTAATTGCCTTCCTAGGTATCTGTATTGAAAGAGTTTACGTGCATGTGAATTGGAATGTTGTACAGAAACATTTATAATGGCATGGCTCCTAATAATCAAATATTGGAAACTATTTAAATGGTCATCCACAAAATTGTTGTGCATTCATGAAATGCATAGTATACAGTAATTAAAATAAATGAACTACAGCTATTGTGCTCTAAATCTAGAGCTGAGCTACATACATCTGTATTAATCTGTTCTCACATTGTTATAAAGAACTACCTGAGACTGGGTAAATGACAAAGAAAAGAGGTTTGATTGGCTCATGGTCTGCAGGCTGAACCAGAAGCATGGCTAGAAAGCCTTCGGGAAACTTACAGTGGTAGACAAAAGTGAAGGGGAAGCAGACACCTCTGCCCATGGCAGAGCAGGAGAGAGAAAGAGAGAGAGCAAAGGAAGACGTGCTACACACTGAAACAACCAGATCTTGAGAGAACTCACTATCTCCAAAACAGCAACAGGACATCCACCCACATGATCCAATCCCCTTCCACCAGGCCCCTCCTGCGACACTGAGGATCACAATATCACATGAGATTTGGGTGGGGACACAGACCCAAGCCATACCAACATCTCTATAAAATATACTTCATTTATAGATCAGCCATCTGGGCATTCACTCTTTAAAAATTCATTAAACTGAACGTTCATTTTTTTAATAATTTTATATATGATATATTTTACATTTAATTATATGATATGTATTAATTAAAATATATATAAACATAAATGTATATGAACACAAATACAAATGCATATGCATATTTATATAAAATAACAAGGTATAAAATGATGGTCCTAGAATTATATGAAGTAAATTTTTAAAAGCTTCTTATCAGCACAAAACATACCTTAAACAAGAGAAATGACATAAAATGATGTTGGATAAGAAGATTCTCAACATTGTGAAATAATTCTCCCTTAGTTAATTTATAAATTTAACAATATCCTGATTAAAATATCAAGAGAAATTATTTTTAACTGTTTGATTTTTAAGTTTAAATAGAAGAAAATAAACAAATAATAACACCAAGGGAAACTCTAGGAAAAAAAGAATAGTAAGTAGTCACTACAACTAGCCTAAATGGAAACATACTGTATAAAATAAAAAACATAAAATGTTGTGATTCTTGTTTAGTAAAGTAATGGAATAGTAGGAGAAAGAACATACTAGCAGTCCAGAGACAGACCTAAATAAACAAAGGAATTCGTATTCGTTGGCGTATCAAATGCATATTTTAGAAGCTAATAATATTTGACAATTGGTTTAAAATAGTGCACACAGCATTGTTTAGCTTTCTGCTAAAATAATAAATTTGCATCCGTATTTCCTGCTATAATCAAAGATGATTGTTAGTGGATCAAAACTTTTAAATGTTAAAAATAAAATCATCAAAGTACTACCTATGTGAATTATTATAAGCATTTAAAATAAGAAAGGCTTTTCTCCTGTGATTCAACCAAGGAGTCAGGAAATAAAGATTAAAGTTTATTCATCTCATATTCATGTCAAAAGACCAATTTCCCTGAAATGTGTATAGCTATTGTAAATGTACAATAAAAGATTGACCACTCAATAGAATAAGTAGTAAATGTTGCTGATTCGCAAACAAACAAAAACAACAGAAACCCTCTGAAGTATCTGAAGAGAGCACCAGGCATGCTCATAAGAAAAACACACATTAAAACCACACAGAGACACAATTTTACCTATCACATTGGCAAAAACATAAAAATTTAATAACGTAGTGTCTTGAAGCCAGCAATTGCCTATATTATAACCCCACAGAGGCAGTTTGGCAATTATCTGTGAAAAATATGGTACATGCATGTAACTCTTATCTAGCAATTAAAATTCTAGAAATTAAACAATTATGTGGAAATAGGTGCCAGTATTTTCACCGAAACATTTGCTTTTACTGCAGCAAAAGAGTGAAAACAGACTATAATGCCAGAGCAGATTCATCAAACTATGGTAAAAAAAAAAATTCAAATATTAATAGATAATATTGTCAAGATGGAAAGGGCTTATAAGTTTTAAGTGAAGGAGTGGTACATAACATTGATTTGTTTATTTGTGTTTGTATTTTGGGTCTGATAATTATGTTGAATGGAAAAAGACATTCTATTGTATCTGTTTTTAAATATTGTTTGATATTTGCCCCATCTGAACGTATTATTCATTCAACCAAAAGTGTTAAAGGTGGCTGTCTACAAGCTGGGAAGAGAACCCTCACTAGGAACAGAACTGGCCAGCATCTTAATCTTGGACTTGTAGCCTCCAGAACTGGGAGAATATGTATTTCTGTTATTTAAGTCACACAGTCTGATATTTTGTTATGGCAGTCAAAGCTAAGACAAATCGCTCTCTTGGTAAGAAAATTTTGAAAATGCTAAGTTAAAGTTAAAAAGATGATAAAGAATGTGTGTGTGTGTGTGTAATATGATGATAATGATGATGATGATGATGATGATGATGATGTATCTTTTCAGAGATATCCAATAGGAGCTGAACAGTTTGAAATTTTTTCGACAATTATGTTAACATCACAGCTCACCAGAATATATATTATTATCTACTTCAGTGAGGGTTCTGGGAAATACGCTTTGAGAAACAGTGTTCTACTGTCTCTGGAAGGTAAGTAAGGCAGTGTGGTACAATGGTATTCCCAAGTGATTGCATGTTAAAAGAACACGGTTCTGGTTCTGACATAAAAGTTTAGCCTGGTAAGCAAGGACATTTCAATCATCCAGTTCTCAATTTACTTAACTGTTGCTAATAGGCTATCTTGCACAAGAAGACCTTCCAAAATAATGATAGTAAAATACTGTAAAATGCACGTAATTGTGAATTTTAAAACTCCACATTGTGCATATATTCATAGTCTTACTTAAATATAGTGTCTACATTTTTACTGAAAATTCTGTAACATAGAGTTCATATTTCTAATACTGTTTTTCCTGGGTTGAAATAATTACATTATCCCTACTAAAGTACAGGATCTGTTTCCTGACATCTCTGTCCTGAGAGAATGGAGGTGCCTGGGGGTTTAGTATGTGCTTTCTCAACCATTTATTCTATCTCTTTGATCAGACAAATGAATAAACTTCATAGTTGAAACAATGATGTTGTTGTCTAAATTTTAAGGCCAAAAAAGTCCACAGTTTCTCACGCGAAACTAAATATAGAAAGGCCTTTTGTTAATTAATTTATAAAGGTCATGCCATAATAATTTATAAGTAAGTTGTTAACTTCCAAAGAGCAAACTGGACATTGCAAGTACTGATTCTATTTCTTTCTTCAGAAGTTATAAAATACACATGCTACAAGCAGACCATGTAAAGTATGCCACTTTCACAGTACCTAAGAGAAAAATGCCCAACTCTCTCTCTCCATCAATAAAGTGATGTCAAAACTGAAGATCCACTCTTCATTTTTTTAAAATGGGAGAATATTAAGTATCACATTTTAAATATAAATTTTGGCACATTGTAAAAGTCTAAGAACTGCTTCCAATCTGTTATATTAAAAGAAGGTTTCATGGTTTATTTGGGTCTCTGAGTATAATAGGAGGTCACAGACTTTTCATCTCCTGTTTCCTCATTAACTTCATATTTACTGAGGCTAATTAGAAATTCATAATTATTCAAATAACCACCATCCAGTGTCAATTACTGCTAATATTTTAATACATTGTATCAAATACACATTATGTATGTATAAGGACACACTGGTATACTTACATATGTATACTTCTAAAATATGGATATTCTTTTTATATCACATTAGAACACTACAGATAAAGATAATACCTTTGACCATAAACTCCATTTCAAATACTTCTTCCATCTCCAACTATGATATATTTGTTGTTTCCCTTCTGACACATTTCCTATTGCTTATCTGGTTACTCTCATCATATTGTCTTCTGTGCATTGAAATTACTTCGCATATTTCCATTAGCTGGTCTTCCTCATGTGTTCGATAATAGTTGACATTTTCTTTAAAGAATTTTATTCAGGCAAGTTCTGGGATCTAACAGAAGCATTAAAGGGTTATCTTAAGCATCTTCTCCACTGTCTTCTAAAACTTTGACTCTAAGAGTTCTTTTACAGGTTCTTGAGTTCCTGGCCTCCTTTCCACAGGCCCTATTGTTTTGGTTGAGAGCCTGTGTATGCACCATGTTTAAGTTCTAGACCTTAATCACTCATAGGCTGCTAAAGATACCAGATATGGAAGCATATGTTTGGTCAATGGAGGTTTTTCTTTCACTTTTTGAAAAGTGTGAGTATGTAATTTTATTATTAGTCTTAATGTTGCCATTATTCAATTATTTTATACATTTAATTATAATTGAATTCACCATCTTGTATCAGAGATCTCTCATTTAAATGTCAGTAATGATATTTAAAATGTTTCATAATGGATCATTAAATATATCCTCTATTCTTTTTCTATATTATTATTATCACCCTTAGAACTCCAATTATTCTTATTCTTAAATCAATTTAACCACAGGCACAAACTTTGAGTTATTCTTGCTCTTAGAGGGTTAGTAGACAATGCACTTGTTATTTTAAAATTGCGATCATTGAATTTAATCACGTTAAAATTAGTAGCGTTGTTCAGTATTTCTTTAAATGTTCATGCATTTCAGCTTTCAAGGGAGCCTAATGTGAAGAGTACAGGAGCATATGTGTGATTTTAGCTGCTGGAATGAATGTAACCAAATTAGAAAATCAACTTCATTTTCAAATATCTCTTAGGAAATCAGAGTAAGGAGAAGTTTTATTTTGAAACTTCATCAAAATCTAGTAGCACAAAGTTACAAGCACATGTGTTGAAAAAGAGTTCACACATGAGTAGGATGAAAAAAAGCACAACTGCAAGTGACTTTAGAGGGGACATAAAACTGGAAAAACGGACTGAATATGACACTCTGCACTGTGTCTGTCAGAGGTCACAGAAAGTTAAGAGATAGAGGAAGGGGCCAGGGATCAATTAGAAGATCACAGGTCATTAAACCTGTGCTCTGAGCATTTCATCTCTACTGGAAAACATATTTAGTTATTATGTCTGACCTTGAGGTGACAGTGTGTCAATTATTTCCATGCATCCATTTTATAAAGTTGGTTGTGACTGACTATATAAAATAAAAGTTTAGATTTTCAAACCATGAATAATTTTTTCCTTCAATAAGTTATAAAAATTGTGAAAGGTTAAACATGTGGTTCCACTTGAGATTAAGTAAATGAAAATCCCATATTTAGAATCAACTTGGTACAATTTAGCATCCTCATTCAAGAATAAATACCATACAGATTAATGTCCATTATGAGCCCTGTCTAAAAGTTGTCACTGCATTATGTTTTATATTGTGTGGTGATGTTACACATTTTAAAATAGGAAATGCTTATTCAATAGAAATTGAGGATCCCTTTTAGTCGTTAATAACTGATTAACTTATTTTATCCATTGAAGCCATCTGGATTTTCAGATGTCTGTTGTTATTATGGAATTCCTTGTGCAAAAGAAAAAAAAAAAAAAAACAAAGTTCATAGAGCAAATAGCCAAATAGCAAATTAAATGTCCTCTATGTATAAAGGTGCTGGACAATTTATGCCTTAGGAAACCCTGTGATTACAACTGATAGAAGTTTTAAAAATAACCAGACTTTAATAGACTAATTGTGAAAGATTAGCCCATTTATCTGAGCTTGTTAAACACTGCAGTAGACTGGAACCAATTAAATAAATAACTCAAATTCTATATTATTAACTTCAAAAGTCCCCAGTTCCCATCATTGTAGTGCTATGATAGGTTTTGGTTTTTTTTTTTTTTTTTTTTTTTTTTGTAACGCATAATTCTTTTCACCCACAGAGGGAAGTGTAATTTGGCACATTTGGATTCAGTCAATATATATCAGGCTAAATATAGTCAACTGAATGTACCATGTTAGCCCTATAGAGTAAAATATCAGTTTTGTCCTTTAAGTACAAGTGCACTCAGATAAACAGGTACATCAATGTTTTTAATTAACTGTGTTCATAGACATGAAATCTCTTTCTAGATCTTAAAGATGATCTTCTGTTGAACTATGTACCAAATCTCACCCCCACAAAATCCAATATCGATTCAAAAGTTTTATGATGCTACAGAAATAAAAACATTAGAGTATCAGAGACTGATATCTATCTACCACTATCTTAGCATATAAGTATTTGACAGAAATGTGATGTGTATGTCTTAATATTCACAGTTGCCTAAACAGGTATATAAACTTCACTTGCTTTATCTCAAAATTAAATAGGGATTGAGAGGTTAAGTTCCCTATTTAACTTTGTTCTGTCTAGGTTAAATCAAAAAACACTATAAGTAAATGTAATACATTAAAATGAGTAGCCTAAATAAAACAATATCCAAGAGAAAAATATTTGTTGTTTCTTTCAGTGGCTTTATTGGAAATTAAATACTAATTCAATACTCTTTTACAGGTGACTAAATACAATACAAACATTCCCAGTAATGAGTTGGAAGGGAGATCATTTGTCGCCTAGATTTACTTTTCAAGAGTTGGCACTTCACTGTTCTCTCTCTCATCTCTCCTCCATCTATCTTTCATGTATCTAACTGTCTTCTATCTATGTATCTATCTACCCATCCATCCATTCATCCATCCATTATCTATCTATCTCACAAACATGGGTTGCTTAGCTGCATTTCCACAAGCTATTGAATATGATAATAAACATATGCTATTTTAAATTATTTTTCCTAGGAATGGTTTGCAGATCAGAAAGTAAAAATCATAATTAATAATTAGAATAATTTGGGGACAATGTAGCTGAAAGCCTGGGAACTTTCTGATACTTCCTGCACCTCTATTTATCAACATAATTGAGATTCCAAGTCAAATTGTAATAATATTGATTTATGTCTATCCATGTATCAGAGACCAAAATGGACTCACTGAAAATTGCATAAAGGACCCTGTATCATTTAATATAGAAAAGTTTGTTTTCAGAAAAAGCAAAGAAAAAAGAATGCCAAATTTTCCTTTTGGCCAAGACTAATGAATTCCTAGAGTACTCAAGGAAACCATCAGGGCTCTGAAGCCTCAAGTCCTATTCCTAAAAAGTTTCATAAACAGGTAAATTTCTCCATCCTCCTGGAAGCAGGTAAAATGATGCTGCCCTAGAGACCTACTAAAATCTGTATCTGGCTTGCAACATTTTTATTATCCCAAGTGCTAGGCTCCAAGCGGAAGTGGAATAACATTTGAGGAGGAAGAAGTGAGAGAATTTTAATATGTTGGCCAATGATCTAATATTTTATCATTAAAAAATAACAATCTCATGCATTGGCAACTTTGAGGGAAAAAATTGAAAATACGTTTGTTTGTCAAACGGAGGGTGATTGTCTTCTTTTGCAAGATTACATGAGAAGAAGAAAATGGGATTACAAGAAAGAAAGGTAAACATTTGGGGAAAAGAATTTATTTAGAAAGCACCACTTGTTAAAAAGAAGATGAGTTTATAGGGTGAGAACTATTGGGCAGCTTGGACAGACCTCTTAAAGCCATGCCCACACTACTTTTGCTAATGTCCTGATGTTTGCTTTGACAAGAAAAGCAGTGACACTAAATCAGAGCCTCTGTACCAGCCCATTTATCACAGAGCATAGACTCGTAGTATTAGATACTTCCTGTTTTTCTAATCAACCCTGCTCACCTTGTAGAGAGTGCATTCCAGACATGGGAGGAAGAAAGCGAAGTGGCTTATTCACCATCATTGGTGGTAGAAGCTCCATGAAAAACACATGAGTTTTCAGTCTAGTGTATAAACTGTGTTAAAGATTTGTTTTTATTACAATTAGAAGTATTGTTTTTAGGCAATTTCTGTTGCATTATCAAACCAGGCATTGTGAGATAAACCACTGGGAAAATGTCTTATAAATTTAACAATTCACACTATAAAATCTGCCTTATGTTAATTTAATAGCTTTTTTATTTCCCTCTGAGACCATGAGTCTGTATTTAGAATTTGGTGCTAAATTTGTTAGTGGATACTTTAATCTGTGTTCTATATTTAGTTTCTAATCAACTTTCTTGTAAATAGGTCAGTTCTCATCATTTTTGCTCCCTGTAATTGGAGAATGCTTAGCAAAACTCCCAACAAACCTTGTTTTAATTTGCAGTTGTCTCATTTTTTGATACAGAGTTTCAAGGCTAGTGTTAGCCTTTCCTGCATGGCTCTGACTTTGTAACAATGGCTTTCAGTTCTTCATAATAGAAAGATGCTTGCTTTAATATGATGCATCCTCAGTGATCCAAAGACTATCTTTCCTTTCATTCTAAGTATCCTGTGGCTGTCACTGGCTTTTGGTTCTGTAAAATAAATTCACTTTCAATCTGAATACTTAATGACAATGAGGTTCTCATACTATGAGATTCCTAACAATTTTTTGAGCTTTTAAAGTATTCTAACAAGTTTTTTTTTTCTTACTGAGAAGTAAACAACATAATACATATTTCTACTGGAAGGCAAAGTTATTTCATAATTATGTGCTTATAAATATAAAATTGTCATATAAATGAGTGTTTAAACATTAACATATACCTAATTATCTGTATTATCAATTCTGTGTTAAATGAACATAAGATACATGTAATGTTATCTGATTTGCATTATATAGAAGATGATATAATAACTTTTCATATTTACTTGTTAACTTTAGAATAAAGTGTTTTTCTACTTAGTGCAGTATCCTTGAGTTTAGACTATTACTATTTATAAGAAACTTATTTCTTATGATTAGTACCACGGTAGTATTAAATATAAGTGAATCCTATTTTTTCTTCCCTTATATTTATTATCCCCACCAATGTTCATCATTCAATTATTTGGGCTCTACATCAAAAACTGTACTCTGTTAAGTTTTAAACCCACTTTCAGGGAGACTTTGAGGAAATATTTAATCACTGAAATCCTCTGAATTCAATTTCCCATCTATGAAATGTGCACACTAATTCACACTAAAATTTTAATAAGATTAAATATAATAACTTCTATAAAATTGAATGTGCATTGCAAAGGTAGAAGTTATTATTCTGCTTTGGATGTTTTCTTACTGGTGAGTGGATTACAGAGTTATTGGAACACAAGTATCTCCCTCTGAATTCCTGGATTTCTTCTGGTAGATAATTCTTACAAGTGCAATACTAATGTTTCTATTAATATTTCCTTGTGTCACTATTCTTTCCAAAAATATCTTGTCACTTTTGAAGCCAGAACTCTTCTTTAAGAGTATTCAAAACCACCTGATGAAATTGTTTGGAAGATTGTTGCTCAAATTCACAAGTTTACTGAAACCCAAATGTGTATTTAAGAGAAAGAAGATAAACTAATTTTTTATGGAAAACTATAAAAATCATTGTCTTATATCTGTTCACTTCCTCTAGTGACTTAAGTAAGATAATAGAATACTGAAGTATCAGCAGGGCAGAAAATATCTGAGATAGAAGCTGGAGAGATGAACATAGCAATTATACGATAGTATATTAATTTACTAAGTTAATGTATAGTATCTATCTATGTATCTATCTATCATCTATCATCTATCTATCCATCCATCCAAATAAGAAGTCCTAAATGTTATAAAAGCAGAGCTCATTATTCAGTTTATTATTAAGCCTAGCTAACACCGGTTGTCATGAATTATTTAAACTTACAAACCTTTGAGATAAATACCTGACATGGCAGAAGAAATTAAAAGTGTCATAGTAACATTTAAGAAGAATTTTGATAAAAATAACGACATTAGCTACTAATTATTTTCTCCTCAGGAATTGTTCTAATATATTTTATCTGTCTCTCACAAGTCTAAGAAGTCATTATCTGCATTTTATAAGTGAGGAAACTGAGGCATAAAAAACTTCAATACATTTCTCGAGGTCACAAAGTTGTTGATTTATCGCTTAATCCATAGAAGAATTTAGACCACTCATGCATCATTATTTCTTTCTAAATTATTTCATTATTCTTTAAGATTTTCTATAACAGACTATAGAAGTAACTGGACCAAGTTCCTTCAACTTCACTTAGTTGTATAAAATAGAAGCCCAAATAAATAAGCCAGTATCAGACTGTAATGACAAAATCCTGTTAAAAGAAATGCAACTTCTTAAGAGGGAACAAGTGCTTGAGTGAAATGTATTTTATGTTTTAGCATATCAAGAGAAAACTATAGTTTTAAAATACCAGATAGTTTAAAAATACCAGATAGTTTAGTTCATTATGTCCATCCTTTTTCAAGAAAGTCGGTCAACAGATCTGAAGTGGGAGAAATTCCTCGACAAGAAAATAATTATTCTTGTTAAAGTTTCCTTTCAATTGCTATGTCTGACATCTTTAGAAGATAACATTTATAATGAAGGAATTAGAGTATTATAAAATTTTGGAGCAGATAATTTTCTAAGGAAGAAAGATAACAAGAAAATTATAATCAGAATTGCGATCATTATTAAAATCATTAGTGGAATAGTTCTGGGTAATTTTTTTAAAATGAAAGAATGGTCAGTGGGAATCTACATACAAAAATGTCTACTATTTTTCTCAGATGCATATATCATAAAATGTATGAAAAGCATTTCAGCACTATCAGGCTAAAACAGATCGGAAACAGAAAATTATCACAAGGTCTACAGTCAAAATGTGAGGTATACATACACTGACACATTTTCCTTAAATGCTTAAAAACAATCCTGGTTCTTCAGATGGTTACTGATGGGAATAACGTTTTCTCAGCTTTCACCTCAGTGACAGCGGCTAATTGCTTCCAAGTTTCCCTTTCTTGAGACAGCATTTTTTTTCATTTCTTATTTATTCTTCAGGCATATTCTGCAAATTTATCCATTTTTCTACAAACTGAAAATTACTCTCTGTTGCTTTGTTTTCCTACAAAAATATGAGGCTACTATAAACTCTATTCTCACCTTGCTTTCCACACTCCTAATATGCAATGAAGATCATTCTATCTCAGTACACACAAAGCAGGCCACTTTTTTTTCTAACGGCTGAATATAGTTGTGTAGATACATCATGATTTAAATAACCAGTCAGAAGTGGAAAATTATTTAGATGTTTCCAATCTTCTACTGTTTAAAATAAACCATAGCCATGAGTGACTTTGTATACAATTATTTAGCAAATGTGGAAATATATTTGTAGGATAAATATATATAAAGAAAAAAATCCCTAAGTCTAAGATTATGTGCATTTTAAACATACATATGTAAACGATGTAGATAAACTATATATGTAAATGTTTATGTAAATTTCCTCTGTAGCTATGCCAGCATATCAGCCCATCAGTAATGTATGAGAATGCCTCACATGTTACAATAAAAGGTAGCTCTATTTTGTTTTTCATTTAGCAAATCTTTGCCAAATTTTTATATTTATGTTACTATGAATGAAATACAACATATTTGCATATAATTAAAGACTATTTTCTGAAAACTTTCTAGTCATATTTTTTGTTAATTTTCCTTTGCACTTTAATTCCAATGGATCTGTAGAAACTGTATACACAGAACCTTCCCTTTTTAATGTAATATGAATTGCAAATTCAGTCTCACTTTCAAAAGCTGAAATTAGTCCACGTTTTTCACTTCTCTTGGTTGGTCTTATACATAGAAACTCTGCCCTCCCTGCTTCAGGAGAGCATGTACTTCATTGCCCTTTGACTTTGTCCTTGTCAACATGACTCATTTTGGCCAAAGATGAGTTAGTAGATGTGACAGTAGTGAAGAACTAAAATTTGTTTAAAAGATTATTCTAAAATACTGGTCTTTTGTGATCCACAATTAGAAGAGGTTTCTTCTAATCACCATCGCCATTGTCCTCCTCCTGTGGTCCCTATAGTAAACGTATGGAGAGACCTTAGCCCAACCACAGCCAGAATCCAAGCCCAGCTGGTCTGCAGGCTCCAACAGAGCCACCCAGCAGAACCCCATCTGGATTAGGTCATCCAGATTCAACCAGAAGACACATGTGCATGTGGAGCAATTCTTCTCCAGTAGGCATGCAGTATGCCTGAGAGACTGGGCATTAAATGGTCAACTGTCCCCAGCTGTCATGCTTTTAAACAATTGTCGCATTTAAAAATTATTTAGTTTGAATTTATGAATCATCTTTGTACCATACCTTCTGGAATTTGTATGTTGTTGAAAAAGACCTACCCACTGACAAAGCAAATTAAAATTAAATATGCTATATTTATTTTATTGCACTTATGTTTTTCTTTCATTATTCAATAATTCTGGAATTTATTTTAATATAAATTATAAAGTAGAAATTAAAATGTATATTTAACTCAAATGTCACCATGCTATTTAATAAGAGATCTTTTCTCTATGACTTGAAATGCCTCTCTTACATATACTAATTACATAATATATTACAGTATTATTGCTTAGTCCTCAAACTTGTTTTTGCTTTTACCTCTCTTTTTCCCTCTCTCTCTGCCTGTCTCTTCACACATGCGCACACACACATTTATGTGTCACTCACACTCTTTATTAATTTTAATATCTGGCAGATTAAATTTTTTTCTATCTTTCATTATGAGAAGTATTATTATTTGTTTTTCAGAAGGACTTCACAATCCCACTGATATTTTAAACAGATTTTAATTGACATTTGTATTGGAATTACATAAAAATATATAAATTGATTTAGGGAAAAGACATGTTTTAAAATATAATGAGATTTCATTTTCTAGAACATAATATATTTGATTTACTGCAAGTTTGTATCCTTCTGGAGTGTTTTAAAAATTGACAGTGTTTATTCTTTAATTATATTGATTATATATTCTGTTTCACTGTTAATCTACATAAAAGATATATAACTTTGTATCTGGCCAATTAAATGAGTTGTATTTTAATCTAAATTAAGTTGTATGGAACCACAAAAGAGTCCACCTTGCCAAGACAATCCTAAGTCAAAAGAACAAAGCTGGAGGCATCACGCTACCTGACTTCAAACTATACTACAAGGCTACAGTAACCAAAACAGCATGGTACTGGTACCAAAACAGAGATATAGATCAATGGAACAGAACAGAGCCCTCAGAAATAATACCACACATCTATAGCCATCTGATCTTTGACAAACCTGACAAAAACAAGAAATGGGGAAAGGATTCCCTATTGAATAAATGGTGCTGGGAAAATTGGCTAGACATAAGTAGAAAGCTGAAACTGGATCCTTTCCTTACACCTTATACAAAAATTAATTCAACATAGATTAGAGACTTAAATGTTAGACCTAAAACCATAAAAACCCTAGAAGAAAACCTAGGTAATACCATTCAGGACATAGGCATGGGTAAGGACTTCATGTCTAAAACACCAAAAGCAACAGCAACAAAAGCCAAAATTGACAAATGGGATCTAATTAAACTATAGAGCTTCTGCACAGCAAAAGAAACTACCATCAGAGTGAACAGGCAACCTACAGAATGGGAGAAAATTTTTGCAATCTACTCATCTGACAAAGGGCTAATATCCAGAACCTACAAAGAACTCAAACAAATTTATGAGAAAAAACCAAACAACTGAACAATGAGATCACTTGGACTCTGGAAGGGGAACATCACACACTGGGGCCTATTATGGGGAGGGGGGTGGGGGGGAGGGATGGCATTGGGAGTTATACCTGATGTAAATGATGAGTTGATGGGTGCAGCACACCAACATGGCACAAGTATACATATGTAACAAACCTGCAAGTTGTGCACATATATCCTAGAACTTAAAGTATAATTAAAAAAAAAAAAAGAAATATACTGCATGCAATGTCACTCCTCATATCACAGAACAACTATCTTCCTCACAGGAAAGCTTAAAAGTTAACACATCAGTCTGAATGGCATCATAGCTCATTAAGTTTGTCCCTTTGACAAAGAATTTTTGTACACAATGCCACTCCAAATGCACAGGGACTAAGACAAGGCTATTACCACAGTGGAAGAGGGGAGCACTCTGTGTAAGCAGACATGGCCAGCCCAGCCAAGAGAGCCCCCTTTGCTGACTACCTCCACGGACATGGGCACCTACAGTGCCGCCCAAGTGCCAGAGCAGAAATGAGTCCCGGCAGTGTGTACCAGCTCCCTAGTCCTGCTGTAGCAATGACTACAAACTGAAACAACACCTCTGCTGTGGCTTAAAACAACATAAATTTATTACTTACCATTTTGGAAGTGAGAAGTCCAAAGTCGGTCTCACGAGGCCAAAACCAAGGTGTCAGTAGGGCTGCGTTCTTTCTGGAGGCACTAGGGCAATAAAATGTCACTGACTCCTCCAGCTTCTAGAAGCCACCTACACTCCTTGGCCTGTGGTCCTTTTCCTGTATCTTCCAAGGCCGCCAGTACAAACTGAATCCTGCTCCTCCTGAATCACTTTGACCCAACACACCTTCCTCCCTCTTCCACTTTTAAGGAAACCTGTGATTACATTGGGCTCACCTGGAGAATCCAGACATTGGGCTCACCTGGAGAATCCAGACATTGGGCTCACCTGGAGAATCCAGGGCACGCTCATTATTTCCAGCCCAGCTGATTGGCATCTTTAATTCCCATCTGCAACTTTAGTTTATCCTTGCCATATAACACAACATATTCACAGCTTCCAGGAGTTAGATGTAGGCATCTTTGGGGACCATTATTCTGCTGATTACAAAATGCATCAGGTTCAAACATTCAGCAGACGAGAGTTAACACCTTCCTTATTACTATCACAAAATGTAGAAAAGCAGTGAATAAATCATCGGGAAGTTTGCAGCTTATTTGGCTGGATCCACAACCGCCTTTCATGCCCAGAATGTTTCTAAAAGGAGAGTCTCTCCCAGTTACTCTACACCCACCCTGCCCTTGTAAAGTCACCTGGAAAACTGCAGCCGTTTTTCAGAAATCCTTGTTTCCATTATACAGATATTCTGTGCAAAAGTGTTCTTTTGGTCTGACTTATTCTAATAAATGCTCCCATTTAACATGCATGTATGTAATCCAGCAAATTACCTTCTCCGCAGGATATTAAAGTTAGTGTGTTTTGTGCTGTTAAAAAAAAACAAAAAAACAAAAAAACTCTTTGCCTAGTCCTGTATCCCAAAAATGTTTTATTTTTCAAATGAAAGTTTTAAGAGTTTTACATTTTACATTTAATTCTATGATCCATTTTGAGTTAATTTTTGTATAAGATGTAAGACTTAAGTCAAACTTTCTCTTTTTTTTTTTTTTTTTTTTTTTTTTGCCTATGGACGTCCAGTAGTTGAAACACCACGTGTAGAAAAGGCTAACTTTCTCCATTAGATGGCTTTTACGCCTTTGCTAAAAATTAGTCAGAAATAATAGTGTGGGTGCATTTCTGTGTTTACTATTCTGATTCTGGGTCCATATGTCTGTCCCTCAGCTAAGATCACACTGTCTTGATTACTATAGTCATAATTAATATTGGATAGAGTAATTCCTCCCAATTTGTTCTTCTTTAACAAGATTGTTTTAGCTGTTCCAGACCCTTCACCTTGTCATAAGCACGTTAGAATAAGAAGCTTGGTGAACAATTCCTAGTTTTTCTACATCTGAAAATATCCTAATTTCCTTTTGTTCTGGGAGATATTTTCACTGGTCATAGGATTCTGGGTTAACAGTTCTTTCCTTTCAACATCTGAAAATTGGGTCTCTCTTCATTCTGACCTCCATGGTTTCGGCTGAGAGATCCATGGTCATTCTTATTGTGTTTTCCTTATGGGTGAGTTGTCACTTTTCTCTGGCATTCTTCATGATTATTTTCTCTGTCTTCTGTTTTCAGCAGATTAATAGTGATGTGCAGCTGGGTGCAGTGGCTTACACCTGTAATCCCAGCACTTTGGGCGACCGAGGTGGGTGGATCACCTAAGGTCAGGAGTTCAAGACCAACCTGGCCAATATGGTGAAACCTCGTCTCTTCCAAAAATACAAAAATTAGCCAGGCATGGTGGTGGGCACCTGTAATCCCAGCTACTTGGGAGGCTGAGGCAGGGGAATTGCTTGAACCCAGGAGGCAGAGGTTGCAGTGAGCCAAGATCACATCACTGCACTCCAGCCTGGGCGACAGAGCAACACTTTGTCTCAAAAAAAAAAAAAAAAAAAAAGCCATTGATTTCTTTGGGTGTGTTCTGTTTGGGTTTGGTCAGTTTCTGTCATATGTAAATTTAATCTCTTGACAAATATGGACGCTTTCACGGATTCTTTCTTTGAAACTTTGTTGGTCCCACTGTCTTCTCTTCTTCTAGAACTCTGAAAACCATGTGTATTAAATATTTTGTTATTGTACCACTAGTCCCTGAGTCTCTGTTCATTTTTTTTCCAGTCTATTCTCTCTCTGTTCTTCAAATTGGGTAATTTCTACTGCCCTATCTTCTAGGTCACCGTTTCTCTTCTGTATCCCCTCCATTATGCTGCTGAGTTAAGTCACTGAATTTTTTTTTTTTTTTTCAGGTCTAAGATGTCCATTTGATTCTCTTCTACATCTTTTTTTTTTTTTTTTTTTTTGCTAACATTTATGTTTCTTTTATGAGGCTTTTTTTGTTTCAAGCGTGTCTGTACATCCTGAACAATGCTTAATTATAGTAAGAAGAAGAAGATGGTGATGATAATGATGAAGAAAAAGATATTCTTTCTATGATTCCTAAAGAGAATACTTTCACTAAGATCTTACATGATTTCTAATATTATCATGTTGTTATATGAATTTTTATATTTTCTTTAAAGAGATAAGAATTCATTTTACTCATTATAAAAGTAATTTTCCATTTTTTAAGAATTTATATAAAGAATGGGTGATGCATTTTAAGCTGCATGTCGACTATAATGAGAAGATCTTTTTAAAGTTTTATTTATTAGTATGACCAATAAAACATTCTAAGTTCAAAGCATCTTTGTATTACTATCACAAACCCTACTTGATTATGAGGTATCAAAACCATGTTGAAGTTGGATTCTGTTTCCTACTTGAGATTTTTTCATTGCTATTCAAAAGAATGATTGGTCTGTGATTTTCTTTGTCTTATGTTTTTGAGCTTTTTAAAATGTCAGGGTAATCTTAGCTTCAGTTTTAAGAATTAAAGGGTTTTTCTTTTTTGTTTGTTTCAATTCCCCAGTAGAGGAAAAGTAATGTTTTACATTTTATTAATGCAAATATCTTTTCATGTTAAATTTACTCCTAGATATTTCATTTGATATACTAAGACTATTTCTTAAATAGTTGGTAGAATATGCTTTGAAATTTGCTATGCCTGGTACTTACTTATTTGGATGTAGTTCTCTATAATTTTTTCTATTTCTTGTAGAAGTAAGGCTGGTTAATTTGCATTTTCCTAGAAGATTATTGAATTCATTTAAGATTGCAAACTTAGTTTTATAGAACTAAGCAATGACATTTTAAAAAATTATTTTAATAGCTTCTATATCATAATTTCCTCATTATCAGTCCTATGTCATTTGTGATTTCTTCTTTTCCAGTTTTGGTATTTTACATAGATGGTCCTGAGTGATGGCTATTTGCTCATATAGTCATAGATACATATTTCTAGGTGTTCTTTATCCAAAGGCAATGCTGTTGGCTTTGACCACCCCACGTTTTTAAGGTGGCTTGAGATGAGTTATCTTTCATATTTGAGTCCATGGGCACTCAGGAATCCTTGTTGTGTTAAAGAGGAAATAGGAGATTGTTTCTGCTGACACTGCTTTTTTTTTTTGGTAGGTTTTTTTAAGCCTGACACCCTTATGATCTCTAGACTGTGACCTTCACAGGGAATGCAGATTCCCTGGGACTCACCCGACCAGGACTCTTATCTTAGAGAAGGTCTCTTGAGACTCCTTCTCTTGGAAATCAAGGTAGATTTGGGGACAGCATTTCTTTAATTCTACAAAACCTTTAATGAATCTCTAGCACTACTTTTATCCTTCAATCTCCAGATATTTATTCATGTTTAAATTGTGTTTGTGGGTATATGTGTGCCAATGGCCTGATATTTTTGCCCTGAGTCCTGCTGAAAGGTATTTCTTACCTCTGATTTTAAAGAGGGCCTTCTCACCCATCTCCCACAGCTTTTGCATCTCATCTAAACTCCACGCCACAGCAAAGCACTATTTCACCTTCGTGTACCTGTTGGCAGCCCCAGTGAACAGAAAAGCTCATCTCTACTGACTTTTACCTTCTGTGAACTTCTTTTCACCCTCTGGGTCAGTAATGAAAGGTGGCCATGCTGAACACCAGGGATTCTCTTCCGGGTCATTATGCAAAATTCTCTACATCCATGTTTAGTTTGCTCTATGAGAATATTGTTACTCATACACATTCCCAAAGTTTGGCATACCTACCCTTCTAGCTGTGCCGTAGACATTAGATATTAAAAGTACTTTCTATGTTTGTTCTATCGCTGAGTTTCAAATATATTTTGCAATAAGTCACCCTACTAGCAACTTTGGTGAAAATGGATAGTTAAAACATGTTTGTTTCATTTTGAAAACAATAGGGTGATTTTTAAACATAATTGTACGATCATTAAGTGGTATCTTTGTGGTTTCCTTAAATCGATGCAGAAATAAAAGAAATGAGGGAAGAGATGTCAGAAACCTCACAAAGAAAACGTCAGCGAGCCAGGAATACTGGATGCTGATATATTAAGAAGAAATGATTTAATGTGACATTGAGTCTTTTAAAATGCACAAATAAAAAGATGACAGCTATTAGGGCAAAAATATGGGCCTTAGCACATGAAATATTAGAGTTGAGAGGGAGTGGTTATAAGGAAAAGCGGCAACTAAAACCCAGCCTGGAAGCTAGCAGGCACTCATTAAATGCTTTTTGAATGACTATTAAATAAATTCCATACTAGATGCATTGAGTTTGATGTGGAAATTTTCAGCAGCAGTGTAACCTTAAACCTCTATGGCGCTGTAAGTTTACAAAGCACTTTCATATGTTGCTCTATTAATCCCCACAATAAACCCATAGAGGAAAATATTATTATGGCCTCCTCACAGCAGAGGAAATGAGGCTTAGGAAGATTAAGTTATATATTTAGTATGAGCCAGAGATGATGTTATAGACCAACTGTTCTGAAACCTGGACTCTGCCTCATACTGCAGAATGCCCCAAGTGGAGGCAGCTTCAGCTGGGGGAAATCACAATGTTTGCAAAGGCTCAAATAATTACAGAGCAAATGAAAAATGACAACACATCCCCACTAGGTGGGAGATACATGCAGCTTGGGGTGCTGTATCTTTTTTACTGCAGTTTCACACACACTTAGGGAAGCTCAATGTATGTTTATTAAATGAATGATCTGGCTAAAGCTTAGAATATGTGGGACAAATAGAGTTTTATTTGTATTAAGATAAAACTCAAAAGAGCGGAGCTTGCAGTGAGCTGAGATCCGGCCACTGCACTCCAGCCTGGGCGACAGAGTGAGACTCCGTCTCAAAAAAAAAAAAAAAAAAAAAAAAAAAAACTCAAAAGAGATACATGCCAGGAGCCTGGTGAAGGAATAAACAACATCATTGGGAAACAAATTTAATGTTAAGAGTTAAGGGAATTGGGAAATAAAGAAAGGACTCCAAGTTTCCTTTTGAAATAAAAATCATACATATCAAGGACAGCAGATAATTATTTTAAAGGGAGACATATTTAGGCTGGGAGGGGTGGCTCACACTTGTAATCCCAGCACTTTGGGAGGCTGAGACAGGAGGATTACTTGATCGCAGGAGGAGTTTGAGACTAGCCTGGGCAACAGAGTGGGACCCTGTCTCTATTTAAAAAAAATATTTATACATATATATACACACACACAGATACATCTTCATATCTTACATATAGAATATACTTCTGAGCAACTTTACAATTTCACATTTTTTTATTGCTTTGGCTTTTATAAATGAGGTAACCTACTATAGATCGATTAGACATTCTTTAAACATATTCTATACAAGGCACTTTTTCTTTAATCTGTTTGATCTCTCTTATTATTTCTCTTTGATTTTAAAATGTTTCTTCCCTTACTTATTTTATTTCTCTGAAGGCATTGTCTGCATGTCTTCATTAGTCTTCATTTTTAAAATAATTGTATTCATTTATTTCAAATCAAATTATTTTCGGTGCACTATCACCTCATTTCTTTTTATTTTAAGTTAAGATATATGCAGGTTTTATATATTTCATCCTTTTCTTTATTTTAGCTTGTTTTGAAACATTCCACTGACATTTCCATTTCTTCTGTGGCATATCTTATCGGAGGTTTCTTTCTTTTCTTTCTATAAAGACATAGTATAGAATTTTATTGAGATTTTTCTTGTTGTTTTCACATGAAATTAGTTTCACAAAATTTTAAGAAAATGGGGTGGTTCAGGAAAGTTTTTTGAAGTTCACAGCTCTCATACTCTCTCCTATAATTTTCAGTAATTCTTTAAGATAGGGTCACTTACCATTTGAAATTATCTTGCATTTCCCTTAGCTCATTTTACACATGGCTGTCTCTTTGACCCTATTGCTTTGGTTCTGATAAATTAGAGTCTTTTTCAAATGGTCTCTCCTCAATGTTGGGTTTTCTTGTGGAAGGCATTTTGGAGGTTTTATAGACTTCAGATTCCCCCAACTGCCTCATCTTAAACCATGGATTCACGGTAATTATACACAATTTAGAGTATGACAGGAAACTATGTATAACTGGCCTGCCCATAGCCAATGGAGGCCGGGTTGTAATCTGGGAGTGATCCAGTCTCATGTTCATCACATGTCAAATTGTCTCTTTCTCTTTCCTCCTGAAGGAATGTTGATACCACTCTGATAGTGTGCATTGGTGATTTGTCCCCAGCATCATCTATCATGATTTCTTGTAGTGGTTATAATCTATTTGGGATTTTAGTGGGGTTTTGTCATTCTCATTTTTTAATTTTAACAAAAAATGTGTATATTTATCATATACAACACGATGTTTTGAAATATGTATACATTGTGGAATGGCTAATTAAGCTAATTAACATGCTAACATATGCATTACATCACATACTTATTTTGTGTGTGTGTGTGTGTGTGTGGTGAGAAAACTTAAATCTACTCAGTGATTTTTAAGATACAATACATTCTTATTAACTATAGCCACCATGGTATATAATAGAACTCTTGAATTTATTTCTCCAAAGTAACTGAAATTTTGTATCCTTTGTATCCTTTGACCAACATCTCTTCTACCCCCTCCTCCTCCAGGTCCCGGTAACCACCATTTTACTCTAGATTTCTATGAGTTCAACTTTGTTAGATTCCACAAAGAAGTGTAATTTGTCTTTCTGTGCCTCGCGCATTTCACTTAGCAACACTTCCCCCAGGTTCATCCATGTTGTCACAAATGACAGGATTTTCTTCTTTTGTTTTTTAAAGCTAAATGTTATTGCATAACCCATTTTATTTTTCTCATGAGACTTACTCACTACCATGAGAACAGTATGGGGAAAATCACCCCCATAACTCAATTATCTCCACCCTCCACCTAACCCTGCCCTTGACACGTGGGGATTATTGCAATTGAAGGTGAGATTTGGGTGGGGACACAGACAAACCATATCAGTAATGTTACAGAAAGAAAAAAAAAATCAATGATACTTGTCAAATCATGGTAAGGACTACTTTATTCAGAGCCATTTCAAAAGATATAGGGACCCCTGCAGAGGGATCCTGCAGTGGGGGAGAGTGATTCGGCTGAACTTGGAATCCTGCATGAACAAGTGGGAATTTACAACCAAAAAGAGGTGTGGAGGTCAGTGGATAGAATATCAAAGAAACATAACAGAGTCAAGGGGAATTTGCTTAGGCCAAGCGGACATGATTCTTGCTGAAAACAGACCAGGGTGATCCAACATCACCTGGGGAATGGTAGAGGATGAGGTATCTGAGCAGATATGAAGGATGGGGAGTTCTTGCTGAAGTGACCTAGCAGGTTTTTGCTAAAATTAGATTTTACCAGGAAGTGCACAGATGGGTCTATCAGAAGATGCAGAAGCTTGACTAAAGTTTGGCCAAGCAAAAAAAAATATTTGTCAGTAAATACCCAGTCAAAAAAATCATTATATGCTGGAAGTAATCTTTTAATTTCAGGATGAAAAAATAATGCCCGCTGGGCATGGTGGCTCATGCCTGCAATCCCAGCACTTTGAGAGGCTGAGTTGGGTGGATCACCTGAAGTCTGGAGTTCGAGACCAGCCTGATCAACATGGTGAAACCCCATCTCTACTAAAAATATAAAAATTAGCTGGGCATGGTGGCAGGCACCTGTAATCCCAGCTACTTGGGAGGCTGAGGCAGGGGAATCACTGGAACCTAGGAGGTGAAAGTTGCAGTGAGCCAAGATCATGCCATTGCACTCCAGCATGGGCAACAGAGCGAGACTCTGTCTCAAAAAAAATTGCCATATCTTCTACCCAATTATATCAGCCATTCACTGAGACTAAACCACTGGTGGGATTTGTTGCCCTGCTAGGCCCTCTGTCCAGACCCTTTCAAGGGACTCCAGAACATGTGACTACACAGCCTCACAGTTTTGGAATCAGGGATCATGGCACCATCACCATATTTTCTAACTATCACCCATTTTTTACTGAATTTTATATTTATTTTAGTCACATAGCGTATATGATTACAATGTAAAAACCAGCTTTATTCATCTAGTTACTTGTTTATTTGGTTGGACCAATTATAAGAATTTAAAACCTTTGCCAGTGTTTAGGATTTACTAAGGTAATGTGTGTACTGCTTGAGTTTCTGCAAGCTGTCACAGGCTGTAAACTCATTTATGCTTTCTCTTCACTGATATCTACTTACTAAGTCATACACTAAATCATATCATGTAGCATTCAGTGCAAGAGTTCTAGTAATAAATTTAATACATACTATCACTCAGTATTTCCCTAGAGTTGTTTGAAACATTTATCCTGGAGCTGAATAACATGACTTACATTTTTAAAGATAGTCATCAACTCCTACATTATACAAAAAAAAGAGTCTCACACAGGTGTTACCAAATCAATTTTCACTTAAATAATTATATATTTTTGCGTGCAAACAGTTGATTACTTAAAGCTTGAGGGATTTGAAGTATCACAGTAAAGAACAGTTTATTCTACATTTACGCATTTTTATTAGTGTCTCTGAATCCAAATTTTAAAACTATTTAAAAAGTTAAATTTTCCTAAGCTGTTTAATTCCAATTAACAGGGTGTGAGGTGAACAAATTAAAAACCAGTCCCACGACAACAGCAATAGTAACAACAAAACAGTGATATAAATCTGAAAACACTTGAACGTTAGCCCGTTCTCTAATTATCAAAGATTGAACAAAATGAATGAGATACTTAACCCACTGTGTCCTTGCTTATTTCCCCCCTGAAATTTGGAAAATTCTAAACCTGAGCTTCTCTAAGGTTGTTTTTAATGCCTCTATTTGTTAGAGAAGTCATCTTCCAGTCTTCTATAAATGCTTTCTGATTTCTCCTAATTATGGAAGAATTAACTCTTCACAACCAAAGTCATCTATTAATTTATTTTCACAAGATTTAGAAATGTTTTGTTTCTCAAATATATTTTTGTTTAGATGCAAGCTGACAATACAGGTCAGTTAACTTCTTTATATTTGAAAAATTCCATGAAAATGAATAACCCATCTGATAAGAAATTAACAACCAGAATAGACAGGCTCAAAGAACTCTATTGGACAAAATCTAGTAATCTGTTTTAAAAATGGGCAAAAGGCCAGACGTGGATTACAGGCGTGAGCACTTTGGGAGGCTGAGGTGGGCAGATCACAAGGTCAGTAGCTCGAGACCATCTTGGCTAACACAGTGAAACCCCGTCTCTGCTAAAAAATACAAAAAATTAGCCAGGCGTGGTGGCGGACACCTGTAATCCCAGCTACTTGGGAGGCTGAGGCGGGAGAATGGCGTCAACCCAGGAGGCGGAGCTTGCAGTGAGCCGAGATGTCGCCACTGCACTCCAGCCTGGGCGACAGAGCGAGACTCCAAAAAAAAAAAAAAGAGGCAAAAGATGTGTAGACGTTTCTCAAAAGAAGTCCTACAGATGGCAAACAGGCATACGAAAAGGTGCTCAACATCACTGGTCATCAGAGAAGTGCAAATCAAAGCTACAATGAGATATCATCTCACCCTAGTTAAAATGCCTTTTTCCAAAAGATAAGCAATAACAAATGCTGGTGAGAAAAGGGAACTCTTCTACACTGTTGGTGGGAATGTAAATTAGTACAACCACTAAGGAGAAGAGTGTGGAGGTTCCTCAAAAATCTAAAAATAGAGCTACTACCTGATCCTTGCAGAATATATACCAAAAAGAAAAGAAATTAGTATATTGAAGAGATATCTGCAGTCCCATGTTTATGGCAGCCCTGTTCAAAATTGCCAAGATTTTGAAGCAACCTAAATGTCCATCAACAGATGAATGGAAAAAGAAAATGTGGTGCTTATACACAATGAGTTCTATTCAGCCATTAAACAAGAACAAGATTCAGGCTTTTGCAATAACATAGATGAAACTAAAAGACATTTTGTTACATGACATAAGCCAGGCCCAGAAAGACAAACATTGCATGTTCTCACTTTTTTGTGGGACGTAAAAATCAAAACAATTGAACAAACCCACAGAGATAGCAAGCAGGATGGTTACCAGAGGCTGGGAAGGGTACTGGGAGGGTGAGGGAGAGGTCGGGATGGATAATGGTTACAAAAAAAATAGAATGAATAAGGCCTAGAATTTGAAAGCACAACAGGGTGACTATAGTCAATAATAATTTAACTGTACATTTAAAATAACTAAAATAATGTAATTGGATTGTTTGAAATACAAAGGATAAACGCTGGATGGGATGGAGACCCCATTCTCCATAATGTGATTATTACACACTGCATGCCTGTATCAAAACCTCCCATGTACCCCATAAATATATATACCTACTATGTACCCACAAAAATAAAAAATTTAAAAAGTGATAAACATTTATCATGTAAAAGACAGAATAGTTACTCAGCTGTTGTCTGCTTATAAAAATTTTGGATAAGGTATAAAAAAGGTAATTAAGGAATTCAAATGTACTGGAAGTCTAATATTTGCCAGCCACTATACAAGTACTTTTATTTAATCTTACTTACTTAAAAAAGTCTTTGTTAAGAAATGGGGGGCTTGCTTTGTTGCCCAGGCTGGTCTTGAACTCCTAGCCTCAGGCAATCCTCTGGTTTCAGCCTCCCACAGTGCAGGGATTACAGGTACCAGCCACTGCACCTGACCCTTAATTTTACTTACTTTTATTTAATTTACTTAATTTATTTAATTTATTTAAACCTTTAATATGTACTGGAGTAGGCTTTGGGGGCTCATTCTATATGTGAAGAAACTGTGAGATCAAAATTATTACTTAATAATCAATGGAGGTGATGTTCCTGCACCAGCATCCCTAATTCACATGGTGCTCGTTTTATTCTTTCTGTGGTATGAGGCAAGCTCCCCTGAGATAAGAAACTGTTTAGTATTCTTTCTTATGATACATTCAGTCAAGTATGCCCACAAAAGGAGGCAGAGAAGAGATTCACTAGCATAAAGTTTAACACACAAGTCCTAGAGATGGAGGCACAGCACGCCAAGAGTACTACCTGGTAAAGGCACCAGATCATTAATACAGCAGAAGACAAGAGCCAGGGGAAAGCTCTGGCCACTGCTGTTACTGCGTTTTTTGTGGGAAATGCAAGGTGGGCCAAGGTGAACATCTTACGAATGGCTCGAGTGCATAATTCTGTTGTCTTTTACCAAGTTTGTCCAACCCATTTCCCGTGAGCTACATGCAGCCCAGGAAGGCTTTGATGGCAGCCCAACACAAATTTATAAACTTTCTTAAAACATGGAGGGTTTTATGCAATTTTTTTTAGCCCATCAGCTATGGTTAGTGTTAGTGTATTTTATATGTGGCCCAAGACAATTCTTCCAATGTGGCCCAGGGAAGCCAAAAGTTTGGACACGACTGCTAGGGGTGGTTCCTAGTTGCTGAACACCTGTCCCTATAATGACTGAGGTAGAAGAACATTGCCCTCTGAGGTGTGCAGGTCAGATAGAGAAGCTATGGTTCTTCATGAATTATTTGCATATCAAAGACATGCTCTTGGCTGGGCCTTGTTATGTCTAAGAATTGGCTAGCGCTGGAAAGACAATTTCTCCCCCAGAAAGGTTTTTTCAGATGTGAAAATATAATAATATACAGAAAACAATGTAAAAATGCAATGTATAAAGCCATTCACACGGATAGACAATTTCTACAAAATAATTATCTGCCTTTTCCCAAGATAAAATTTAAAAGGTAGAGTTGAAATCAGGTTATAATATATACTTGCATAGGTGACAGATGTTTTTATGCCATTGTCTGATCTTAAGATAGGAGAGCAACCCAAATAAACAGAGATAATCTGTAAATCAACTGCAAATCATACATGTGTGGAAGGTTAATGGCCATATAAAAATGCATGGAATACTGTCATATAATATTACCAAAACCTTTGTTACTTTTTCTCAAAATTTAAACTGAAATTCTTCTTGTGATCCTTGCAGTCTGTTATATCTTACAAATAGCACATTATAGTTAACATGGCTTAGAGCTATATGAGCAAACAATAACTAATACTCGTCTAATGACAAATAGACACTATGGTCATCAAAAAATAATTCACCTCCCTGTACATTTCCTGATCTGTAAATGTTGACAAAACGAGATGCTTCTTTTATCTACGTAGTCAACTCCTATTTCTACATTTCCCCTCCCAAGAATTGAAAACTGCATAAATACCAAGAACTATTCTTTCAAGAAAAACACTCAATTTAAGAAAAGTGAAAAAAAAAAGTTTGCTGGTTGGAAATACTATTAAGCATTGGTTTCAGGATTGAAATAGTACATGCATTCTCAAATGTTTCTTATACAGAAAGGCGGAGAGACAAAAATAGAACATAAGAAAAAAATGGACCAGAAGAATGAGCCATTAAAAGATGATAGAGAATAGACAGGTAATAGGAAAGATTAAAGACTTCTTCAATTGTAGAAGGGGATGTTAGCACTAAATGTTTTTCAGTAACCTTTTGTTTAAAAATATGTAACGATTACCTTTGTTTTAGTTCCTCCTCAAGGAGATCCTGAGGCAAGGTTTGGAAACCTGGCAAGTAATTAGGGGAAGAGTGAAGGTAACATTGGTAGAGAGATGGGGAAATGAGACAGGATGGAAAAGAATCCAAGAAACAGTGGGTTATCAGGCCAGCTATGATGGTGGATGACTGTAGGTTACCTGCCCTAGGGAACTGTGGAAACTGTAGGAACAGGAAGAAAACAGAACACTCTAAATAACACCCCTGTCTTGTAGTCGTGGGATGAGGTATTTTCAGTTGGCCTCAGTTATTGGCTAAGTGTGCCAGAGATATTGCTTGGTCAGAGATAATCGAATCCTGGACAGAGGATGGGCTGCATTCTCTGAAGCAGTTGGACACAGAGATATGGTGGGGCACCAGCAGCATCTGCACACAAATTTGAGTACACTGTATCACAAATGTTTTTTAAGTATTTTTCAACCCTCGTAATGCTTAAAGTATATGTAGGGATAACATCATTGTGTTTTGAAGCGTCACGACCTTCATTGGTGAGGAGTAAATACCTGTAGGTTGCAGCTACAGTCGTTGGACTAGAATGCAATTGTCCAGCATATCTCTTGGAGTTTAACACGTCTGGCATTCAATACATTTGCAAATAACATGGTTAAATAAAATTAAACAGATTTGCTTCTTACAAAAATTTCTCAAAACAAATTTACGTAATATTGTTTATAATATTCCTTTAGAGAGGGGGCATTTGAAACTCTTTTTAATAGAACACTTATTAATCAATTTATTCAGGAATTATTAAATTTCTACCTTCATGAAGGTTACATTTTACTGAAGTCCATCCATAGATAATAAAGTTAAATCAATTGTATCATATTATATAAGGAAATGAGAGCTTTCAAGAAAAATAAAGCAAGTCAAGGGAAGGACAGTGCTGAAGGAGGAGGGAGGTTATTTTGGTGGGTAGCATTTTAAAATAGGCTGGTCAGATGTTGCTTGATTACAGACTTAGAGGATATGAGAGAGGGAATCTTCTCATTGTTTAGGGGAAACATATGTTCTGGAAAGCAAAGCAGTAAATCAAAAGATCCTGAAGCAGCACCAGAACAGAGAAGGGGTGAGTGTGGCTGCAGCCAGTGAGTGAAGGGAGGCTTAGGCTGTGAGCTCACAGAGGCTGGGGGCCAGCGTGGAGTAGACAGAATCTGGGCTTTCACTCGAAGTTAAATGGGAAGCCACTGGAGTGCACGTGTGGACACACACACACACATACACACACACAAACACAAGGAAAGTTAGAGGTAGTGGACATGTTTAGGGCCTTGACTGTGGTGACAGTATCACGGTTGTATGCATATGTTCAAAATCATAAGGTCTACATTAAATTTGCATAATTTTTTTGTACATCAATTATACCTCAACAAAACTAAAACAACAAAAACCAAGCAAATCAAAAGGAGAAAAAACAAAACAAGAAGAGAAGAATTGGGCTGTCATAAACTGACAAGAGGAAATCCGTGGAGACAAAACTGTTAGAGCAGGGACATCATTTTAGTTTGGGACAGGCTATGTTTGAGGCGACTATTAGGCGTCTGAGAAGAGATATCAAAGTACTAAGATGTGGAGGAAAAAAAAAAAACCTTTGAAAGTATTTTAATCAAAAGTTAGCCCAGAGAATGTGGATGGAAAGAGAGTTATGGGGAATCAGCCCCGTAGCCTGCCCGTGGGAAGGGATCAGCAGAAAGCTGAGAGACCAGAAAAAGACCGCCAAAGAACTGGCAATTTGGAGTGAAGAAACTCAGGTCCAAATGATATATTGCAAGCCAAGTGAAGAAAGTGTATTCACAAGGGAGAAGTGCTGAGTAGTTCTAAATGCTGTTGGTGAATAAGGTGAAGGTTAAGAATTGACTTTTGTACCTTCAGGAGATAGCAATAAAGTCATTTTGGAAAGATCAAAAAATGTTAATATATATATAAAAAATTTCATATATATATATAAAATTTAAAATATATATTTTCTTCATGAACATAGTTATAAATCTCCTAAATATAATAGTAATATATACAATTTAACTCTGTATTAGAATATGTAATTAACAATTAGGTCTTATCCATGAAATAAAAAAAAAATTCCATTCTTATAAATGCACTAATAGAGTTCATCACATTATAAAGTCAAAGAGAAAAGTATAAAATCATTGTGAAAGAATCTGAGAAAGGTGTTTATGAAATTTCTTAGTGAGCTGAGTGAAAGCACAGGCTAAGTTCTTACCGTAATATACAGTATTTGTGACAAAAGAGCAGTCAACAGCATTCTGACACTTAGAAGATATTTTCTTTAGGAGGAAGTCAAGATTCTATTTTCATTATTACCTATCAATGTCTGAAAAGTTCTAATCAATTGAATAATACTAGAAATAGATATTTGAGGCATCCCTGTTGGAAATAGAGAAATAAATGTATTACTATTAGCAGATTCTGTAGCTACAGTTTTCTAAGTAGAAAACTCAAAAGATAAATACAAATGTTATTAGAAAATTTGTGTGAATTAACTGAGGCTGGTGGATAGCCTGAGGTCAGGAGTTTGAGACTAGCCTGGCCAACAAAGTGAAACCCCATCTCTACTAAAAATAGAAGAAAACATTAGCTGAGCATGGTAGCAGGCACCTGTAGTCCCAGCTACTAGGGAGGCTGAGGCAGGAGAATTGCTTGAACCTGGGAGGCGGAGGTTGCTGTGAGCAAGATTGTGCCATTGCCAAGATTGTGCCGGGACAACAAGAGCAAAACTCCGTCTCAAAAAAAAAAAAAGAAAGAAAAAAGAAAAAAAGAAAAACTCTGTGAATTATGAAATGTGATCATATAGAAATTTACTTACCATAATCAACATGTTATGAAACAGAAATAACCATAAAAATTGATCTGAAAAATGTTTTGTATATTGTGAACAAAATAAAGATGCTAATGACTTTCTAAAATAACGACCATTACTTACATGATGAAATTGAAACTCTCAACAAAAACCACAATTGAAATATGGAAACAATAAATAGGAAAACATATCATACCCTTGGATGTAAAGACTGACTATTATTGTCAGAGGCATGTGAACCAGAGCAACTCCATCTTAAATGGGAGCTGGGTAAAATGAGGCTGAGGCCTGCTGGGCTTCATTCCCCGACGGTTAAGGCATTCTAAGTCACAGGATGAGATGAGAGGTTGGCACAAAATACAGGTCCTAGAGTCCTTGCTGATAAAACAGGTTGCAGTAAAGAAGCCGGCTAAACCCTAACAAAACCAAGATGGTGACGAGAGTGATGTCTGGTCATCTTGTTAGTGCCATGACAGTTTAGAAATGCCATGGCAACATCAGGAAGGTACCCTATATGGTCTACAAAGGGGAGGCATGAATAATCCACTCCTTGATTAGCATATCATCAAGAAATAATCATAAAAATGGGCAACCAGCGTCTCTCAGTGCTGCTCTGTCTATGGAGTAGCTATTCTTTTGTTCCTTTACTTTCCTAATAAACGTGCTTTCACTTTACTCTATGGACTCGCTCTGCATTTTTTCTTGCATGAGATCCAAAAACCCTCTCTTGGGGTCTGGATTGGGACTCCTTTCCTGTAACATTAGCAATAATAACTAAATGATCATTAAGTTTTATGAAATCCCAACAAAAATCTCCCTAGGTTTGGGAGGGAGATGTGTTTTTAATGTGTGTGTGTGTGTGTGTGTCTGTGTGCGTACGCGTGCGTGCTTAAAATCAGAAATACTTTGAAATGCTTTTGGAATAGTAACTAGGGAATAATAGACACTTTTTTAAATAAAAATAATGACAAGGAAATTCACCTGTCATGTATGCACAGCCCTTTTCCTTTCAATATTTTTAACACCGACGATCATCCTTACTAACCAAGTGGAATCTGAATACAAGCGGAATCTCAGTATCACTCTACACTTTCTCCCTTTATGCTCCTCTCTGGATTTAGCCTATTCCCAAATCCTGCCCTTTCAACGTCCTCATCTTTGCTTAAATCTGTCTGCTTTTAAAAAAAAAATTCCATTTTCAATAATTAGGTAAAGTTATCCCCCAATTCTGCATGAATTATGACAACTGCCTTCGTGCCGCTCCTGCTGTCTCCAGATTCTCCACACCCTCCCACGAGGCCGCTCTCAGCTTTACCTCACCTACTCTCAGTGCTGTGCTGAGAGTCAACTTTGGAAATGCAAATTGAGGAATAAATGTCTTCTTGAAAACAAGCTTTCCTGGCTTTTCGTTTCCCTCATCCAAAGTGCTTTGGTTGCCTGCCCATCTGGACCTTGTTGTCTAACACGTCTCAGGTCTTCCTACTTCCCACCCACTTTCCTGGCATGACAAATGAAAACCTATTCTCTGTGCCCTCCATTCTTACAGTCTCTTCAATTACCCTCCAGTTTACATGTTACTTCCATGTAAAGTTCTCTCTGAGCCACAACAATGCACATACAATCCAATCCTGGGTTGGTTAGATGCCTCTGTTATGATCAGTTTCTGTAGTTTCCATATTTCATAAATATATTTCTTCCTTATGCCTTTCATTTCATCGCCAGCCTTCTGAAGGCCAAAATTATACTGGTGACCACTTGTCCCATTTGTGCAGTGTCTCAGCTAACAAATACTTACTGAAAAAAATTGAACAGTATTAATATAGTTTATAAATTCACAATAGTGTGATTAAAATGCAGAAATAGAGAAATGTATAGCTCAGTGAAATTGTCATTTATTATAAAGGAATTATTTCAAATCAAAGGGAAATTACAAATTATTAAATAAATGTCACTTGACCAGTTGGATAACTGTTATAAAATAATGATGTTAAAAGCCACCACCAGAAATCCAAAGTAAATTAATGGCTGAAAGTCAACTACATAAAAGCATAGGTAACTGTTTGCTCTCATAGATGGGCTGTACCTTTTTAAAGCCAAAAAGCAGAATAAGAATTTAAAAACCTAGGCCGGGCATGGTGGCTCATGCCTGTAATACCAGCAATTTGGGAGGCAGAGGCAGGCAGATCACGAAGTCAGGAGTTTGAGACCAGCCTGACCAACATGGTGAAACTCTGTCTCTACTAAAAATACAAAAAGTAGCCAGGCGTGGTGGTGGGCACCTGTAGTCCCAGCTACTTGGGAAGCTGAGGCAGGAGAATCGCTTGAAACCAGGAGGCAGAGGTTGCAGAAAGCCAAGATAACACCACTACAGCTGCACTGCACTCCAGCCTGGGTGACGGAGTGAGACTCTGTCTCAAAAAAAAAAAAAAAAAATTAAAAAGCTAAAAAAAAAGTATATATTTAACAAAATATAAAATATTCAGTATAGTGGGACATATAAAAATTAAAAAGGGTATGACAAATTTTGATAGATTTGATATGCATAGGTAATAAAATGCTATACATGTTTGGAAAGACATTTGAAAAACTAAATTAAAAAAATCTAACATTATCTTTACTCCTCCTCTGCAGGCAAAATCTATGACTCATGTTGAGAGATCATTCTTCATGGACCCCTTAGGACTCTGTATCTCTTGCAAACAGTTGGCCTTACTGCATTTGTTCTAGATGATCTTCTAAAGGTGTTGGGCAAATAACTTTGGAAGATAGAGAGAGTGTCTCTCCTAGAACAAACACAAAATTTGTTTGCTGTTCAATACGATAAAGACAATGTTTCCCTTTGGATGAAGGCTGGGCATGTTTACTGCCCTTTATAAAATATTTGGGTTCTATAATCGTGATTTCTTTCCTGTGGCACAGTCCGTTGCCATGTGCAAATGTTGTCTGGTTCTTGATGTCTCTATGTAATTTCTGCTATTGCTGTAATGAAATTCTTTGTCTTTGGCTCAGGAATCTCGTGTTCACCATCAGCATCCAGGAACTGTGACAAGCTAGCATATTAATTTATAGGTAGAGTAAAATCCAATAATTCTTCACAGTTCTTTAATAGTGGGTATTTCAAAAAATTAAGGCCAGGTGCCTTAATCCCAGCACTTTGGGAGGCTGAGGTGGGCAGTGTGCCTGAGGTCAGGAGTTCAAGACCAGTCTGGCCAAGATACTGAAACCCTGTCTCTGCTAAAAATACAAAAAACTTAGCCTGGTGTGGTGGTGTGCACCTGTAATCCCAGCTACTCAGGAGGCCGAGGCAGGAAAACTGCTTGAATCACGGAGGTGGAGGTTGCAGTGAGCCAAGATGCACTGCACTTCAACCTGGGTGACAGAGTGAGACTCCATCTCAAAAAGAAAAATTAAAAATATCTTACTAATATCCATGCAAAAAACCTTCAAGTTCAATAATAAATACTAAGCAACAGGTAAGTTCATGTATAACTCTTAAAAGTATTAACATTTTACATATATTTTGGTGAGATTTTTGGCAATCTTGTATACTGCTATCAATAAAGTGTAACTCTGCAGGGCAATTCAATTAGTTGAATTGTCTTTAAAACTGCACAGCAAAAAAATTAAAACTCTTCTATGATTCATGAATTTATTTTCTAAGAATTTCTGACTGCTAGGTTTCATCAAGGATATATTCATAAGTCAGTTATTTGTAATTTTGTTTATAATATGAAAAACTGACAACACTTTATATATAATGTCTAAAAGTAACATTTTAGATGAACCAAATAAAAGATATTGAGATCAAATATTTTGCACAATTTACAATGTGCTTTCAGATATTTACCTTGCGAACATGAGGAAATTATAATGTAGTTACATGAATTAAACATGATAAGAAATAGAATTTTTCAAATTATCTCAGGTTTGAAAAATAGTATATTTAGATTCATTAAGGAATGCCGAGACCAGCTCGGTCGTGGAGACCCTAACCCAGTAGCGCTAGAGGAGTGAAAGACACACAGAAATATAGTGTGGAGTGGGAAATCAGGGGGCTGACAGCCTTCAGAGCTGAGAGCCATGAACAGAGTTTTACCCACATATTTATAGACAGCAAGCCAGTGATAAGCATTGTTTCTATAGATTATAGATTAACTAAAATGGGAAACAAAGGGATGGGCTCTGTCTAGTTATCTGCAGCAGGAACATGTCCTTAAAGCACAGATCGCTCATGGTATTGTTTGTGGCTTAGGAACGCCTTGCCTGGGCATCATGGCCATCGAACATATCACAGTGCTGCAGAGATTTTGTTTATGGCCAGATGGGGGCCTGTTCCCAACAAAGGAAAACAGAAAAGATGTGTTTTAATCATATACGAGTGGATATCTTGGATGAACCAGTTTGTGAGAGAGGTCCAAGTTGGAGATACAAGTTTTAGAAATTTCAGTATCTAAATGAGTTGAAACATTTACCAAAGAAGGGTAGATGGAGACATGAAGAATCCAGGGACTGAATCTTGTGTTCACAAAGACTAAATTAGTAAACTGAAGTAGAGTGGCCTGTTTAGCAAGAGAAAAAAGTGGACAAAATTGGCAAGTTGGAAAAAAAGTGTGATAAAAAGGAAAAACGACTTTGCTGATGCAAATGCTGTTGAGAGGTAAAATGAAGTAAAAAATTGACCTTGGACATGAGATCAATATTACAGTGAAGTCATTTAAAAAATGGAATGACCTTACCTGTTTCAGAAGAGAACAACAACCTCACTTATGAGCATAATTACAAAATTCCTCAATAAAATAGTAACAAAAATATCTACTTCTGTATTAAAATAAAATATACCATCAACATGTAAGATTTGGCACCAAAATGAAAAAAAAAGTTTGCATGCTAAGAAATGCAGTAACATTAAGCAAAGAAGTCAAGTGAGAAATGCTATATCATCATTTTTAAGGAATCTAATAAGACATTCATAAAATTTCTCACTAACTTATATGGAAAACAGATTATTTCCTCACCTAATAAATGATATATCTGGATGCAGGTACTGGGAGTAATGATAGTTTTCAGTTTATACTTTCGTTCTTGAATTCTCAAAGAATTTAGGAGAACTATTTTTTAAAGAACACATGCTGCATTACAGAACACCTAATTTTTATTTTATTTTTTTCAAACAAGTTCTCAGACCTCATCTCTGGTGACTGCTGACCTTCCTGATGTGGATGGTCATAACAGGAGCAGGTGTCCCGTGATGTTATGGTCCCAGCTACTTTACAGTGGCTTGGTACAGAGATGGACATCTGTATAGGCTGACCTAATCTAAATGTGTACCCTAGATTTTGGAACAGTATCTTTCTGTGTGGATGTAGCTGAAGACATGTACATACTGCCCCTCTGACAACCCGAAGTTGTCATATAAACAAAGAAGATGAAAAATCAGATTACCGGTGTGAGTAAAGGATGTGGTAGAGGAACAGATACACAGGAAGAAAGCCAACCACATGTAAGAGATTTAGCGAGAGCACTGTCAAGATTGTCAATAATATCCCAAGCCTTTCATTTTAGTCAAAATTAGATACACCTACTAGACGTCAGATTTTGTGAGACACACCTGTACATTTATAACAGATTCCTTTTTGTACTGAAATTCACATAGGTCGAATACTTAAAGCTCTAAGGATCATATCTAATATGTTAATTCTCATCTTTATTTTCTAGAGTCATAAAAATCTTGGAAAATTTACAGGCTTCATCTTCTGTTGGAGAAAAAATATTTTCTTAGGCTCAAGATGTTTCATTCAGGCATTCTTTCCAGTAACTTGAATTCTAATTGAATAATCAATATCCAATAGGGACATTTTGGAATTATGGAGTACAGCGAGGAGTGAATGTCCAAACACAAAAATAAGCATGTGTGGATGTACAGTAGTCCCTCAGTATCCTTGGGAAATTGGTCCTAGGACCCCTGCAGATACTCAAAATCTTCAGATGCTCCAGTCCCTTATATAAAATGGTGTAGTATATGTGCATATAACCTACACACATCCTCCTGTATACTTTAAATAATCTCTAGATTACTTATAATACATAATATAATGCAAATGTGTACAAATGGTTGTTATATGGTATTGCTTTTTATATTATTTTTATTGTTGATTATTTTGAAAATATGTACAATGTACAGTTGGTGAATCCCTGGATGTTGAACCCGTGGATACAGTGCGTCCTCTATTTATTTTCAAATCAGTTTCTTACATTAATATATTTCTAATGCACTGAAAATTATAATGGTATGGAAGAGCCTTTTATAATGTATTTCAACTTCTTTATAGTAATATTTTCTGATGTAACTTTTTGAGTTCTTATTGCTCTAACAAAATCATAAAACAAACTCAGCATTCTTTAGGGACTTTTGTACATAATAAAAAGAACTTTTAAAGCTCTTGGGCTGGGTGTGGTGGCTCAACCCTGTAACCTCAGCATTTTAAGAGGTTGAGGCAGGAGATTGCCTGAGGTCAAGAGGTCCCAAACAGTCTGGGTAACAAAGCAGACTCTGTCTCTATGAAAAATAAAAAGAATTAGCTGGGCATGGTAGCACATGCCTACGGTCCCAGCTACTTGGGAGGCCGAGGCTGTAGGGCTGCTTGAGCCCAGGAGTTAGAGTCTGCACTGAGGCAAGATAGTGCCACCGCACTCCTGCCTGGGAGACAGAGCAAGACCCTGGCTTAAGAAAAAAAAATTAAAGACTCAAGTTACGAAATTCAGGGCCAAGTAGTCAGTGCCTCTGACTCACAGTAACCACACAGGGCTGACTACTATGCACAATCTTATGGATAATTTCAAATAGTCTTGCCAAAGTCCTAAAAATCAGAACAAGTTTTTAACTCACAAAAATAAAGTCCTAGAATTACTGTAATATGATATCACAATTTGGAATTAAACCTTCTAAACTAATGGCATGTTAAGGAAAGTATTTTTCTTAACTAGGATGCCTCTCATATATTTTAAAATATTGTTTTCCCAGTAATGAACCATGAATATCTGTTTTAATGTTTATGCATAGTTAATTCATATAGTACAGTCTCAATCTATTGTATTATTAAAATGTTTACTTTTTTCAAAAAAATAAATGTAGTGTACATTGAAGTAGTTTTGGAAAACAGCAACAAAACTCCTGTATTACAATAACTGCACTGCTACCATTGGCATTCTAGTCTTTTCTTACACAGTTGTATTTGTATATGGTTTACATTAGTTTACATATATTTAGGTTAACAGGTATTTTTGATGTGGATTTGTGTGTCAATAGTATATCTTACACAATCAGCTATATAAAATGGTAAAATAAATCATTATTATGAAAACAGGTAGTGTTAAAAGAAAACAAAGTTTTATACTGATTTTACATTTAAGCTCATTTTTATTATGCACTATTGTATGCCCACATAGGGGATTCGAGAAACTATTGTTCACAGGCCAAATTGACTGTCTGGCTTTGTAGATAAAGTTGTAGTGGAACACGGCCATGTTCATTTGTTTACATATTATCTATGGGTGATTTTGCTTTAAAACAGCGGAGTATAGTACTTGCAACAGAGACAGTATGGCCCATGAAGATGGAAATATATTTATTATTTACACCTTTACAGAAAAAAGGTTTGTCAATCTTTGTCTCATGGGTTATTAAAGAAATATAAAATTTTGCTCACGCATTTAAAAAGTTATAATCTAATTGATCAGAAAAATATACACATCAGATAAATAGCCAAGTATTTGCTGCAGCTTGTCTAATAAACTCCCTAAGCCATAATCTTCCCACTTGGGAAATAATTCAATTTGGATTCATCTTTGAGTATCTTTGGTGATTTAGGCAAACTGATTCTTCTGGATAGACCAAGGTCAATGAAATACCTAACATTTCAAGATTTGAATTGAAAACAAATGAACAGGCAATGTTACTCCATCTATTTAGACTTTTGAAAGTTCACATATTTAACATAATATTGATTCATACTTTGCTATTTGATTTATAGGCAAAGAATAAACCTATTTGGAAATCACTTTTTAAGTAAAAAAACAAAAAAAAGGGTATGCATCTGGTTGAGAATATAAACATGGCTGTAGAAGATAAACATTTTCACGCCTATGTATATTTTGTGATTTGATAAATGGGGTTTATAAAGAAAAATTAAGCCATAGGAAAAAAATAGTTGATGATGATGGATTCTCTAAAGTAGGGATTTTAAAGACCAATGTATTTAATTAAGTGACTGGATGACTCTCTTGAGGTATGTAAATAATATTCCAGATAAAGAACTATACTTTGGAAAAAATAAATATGATAGTGGAAAAATATAAGAGGGCTAGAATGTTGGACAAGCTATTGGTGTCTCTCTATTCTACCTCAATGACAATATTTCAGAGTATATACAGAATGAGTATAAATAATTTTTTTTAGGGTGAGACATTTTTCATAGCATGGACTCATCCCTATTTTATGCAAGAGTCTCTGGGTCATTTCAACATAATAATGGGTATTCCATAAATGGAAATAGAAACACTGAAAAGTAATTTGTCTTTCCGTGTTGAAGGACAGATTTCAGACACTTTCAACTAGCCCTGGCAAAACATGGGTAATCTTTTTATTTTATTCCAAAAGCAAGTTCCAGACTTTGTCCTTCTGGATTCCCAATGTTTTGGGCTCATTTCAGATCTAAATATGTTACACATTGAATGACAGTATGATTGAATTATAAGCAACAGAGATTATACATTCTAACTCATCATATTTTAGATGAGAGAATGAGATTCAGCTAGTATGATGCCATAACTTGATTAGGAAGTTAGTTATTTCCAAGCTGAAGTAAGCCTTCATTTTTCCTAACACATATCATATATGTCCTAAAGTATATAAACTGTTTGATTATCACTGCAGTACAAAAAGTTACATAATAAAAGTAAAACGTTAGAAATACTCATTAAGTTAAATCTGGTATGTCTTATTTCTTTCTGGATAAATTCAGTTAGAGAGTCATCTGTTTCATTATAGGAGGAATATTCCCCAACATTAATGCCAGTTATGTATGTAAATCCTCTTTTCAATGATGGGAGAATAACCCCAAAGTGTTTGACTTAATTAATCTTTTCCTAAGGCCCTTCACTACAGAACAAAAAATCTAAATAATGAGTCAGGACAGAGTATTAAGTATCTTTCTGCACTTAGAGAAATGATTAATTATAATGGCTAAACCCCTGAACACTAAGTTGAATACTAATCTGACGACAGAGTTTGGAAATCAGCCAGTACTGCACATACATCTGGGTGCTTTCTATTCTTTTGAAAGAATTGTAAAAGGGAAGAAAGAAAAACATATTAACAGTTTATGCTCATTCCACTTAACACAGTCCCTTCAAATTTGTTTGTAAATTAATTGAAAAAGTAAGTTTCTCCCACCTCCTTACAATAAGCATATGCTGTGTATGTATCTCTTATTGATTTGATACTTATATGTATGTTTTGAGGTGTGTCACACTGTGGATTTTGTTGTAACATAAGTGAAGAAAGGAAATAATAAAGAGGAAATGACCCGGAAATTTACACACGTATCTTTCTATTGTGGTTGTCTGTTGTCTGTTTTCTGCAGGCATCTTGGAGAAAAAAGTAGAGTCCCATATAGTTGCAAAAGCACCTTTGAGGTGGTTTTGATTTACAGAACAAATAGCCAGTAAATTGCTCTGTATCACACGGGTTCACAGAGCTGGTACAAACAAACCCAAAGGGCAAATGGATAAAAGGTCAAAAGATAAGTGTTATTAAAAACTTTTGCCAATGGACAATGGAAGTGTGGAAACAGCTTTTGCAGAAACAGTTGGGGAAACAGCAAGCTTCTTAAAATGTATTCTTATTCTTCCAATGGATTAACCATACACCAATGATAATGGAGGTAAGGGTGCAGTTTCTAGATGCTTATTTCTAAATCCCTCTCTAGTTTTGGCATTTGAAAATAGGGAAGAATACCAGGTCTAGCATCAACCTCCCTGAACACTAATACATTTCTTTTTTTCTACAATATGGATCAATGTGGGCATGACACCATTCTTCAAATCTCTCACCTTGCTTCAATCAGTTAGAATAAAGCACCATACTATTGCTGTGTGATAGAATTTTTTTCCCCCTGTTAACGCATTGTTATGGTTCATTTTTCTCTCCTTATATGTCAACTTTAAGTAGATACCCATCTGATCTTACAAAGTTGATATTGATTACTATGAAAAAAAATTGAATTTTAAAAATTTGTGTGAGTTCCAGTGAAGTGTTTTCTGAATGCAATCTGTCTGCCCATACGGTCATATTACAACTCTATGTAGCTAAAAGCATGTAAATAGGAGAACATTGGGTTTCCTGCTTCTATGTTGTGTCTCATAGTGCACAAGGTTACAGTCTCAAGAAGTGCTGAGCTGTAGAGAAACATTTAGTGGAATTTTCTCAATGAAGTAATAATAGTGTACATTACTTGTCATAAACAAAATAATTGATTGTCTTCCAGGTGACCATGATGGCTGCTGTGGAGTCCAGTCACACTGACCATTATACTTGCCACTGAAAACTCTTTACCAGAAGCCTCTGTTCCCCGTATCTTTATTTTCTCTGCACTGCATTGCTGTCTGAATTCAGTAATTCAATAATGAGGTCAACTTATTTTCTGTGCTCTTTTTTCTTACTTTCTGTCATATTGCTATTTTACTTCTTTTACTAAGTAATTTACTTAGGAATTTACTTCTTAAAGCCTTGGTCTAGTTGCAGAAATGTCATAGGTATTCTGTGAGAGGACAGAAAGGTATTGTGTTCACATGAAGAAATTACAATTTTATAGAATAATGCTTTTGTAGGGTCTTTTATGAAATATATTTCAAATTTAATAATGTACTTTTCATTTCTCTTTGCAGAGTCAAAGAAAGCCTAGAAATTCTAAATCATAATTAGGACATACTAGGGAAAAAAAAAAATTTTTTTCACGCTCAGGAAGAAGTCAAAAAACTTCCCTCTTTCTAGCTGAGGAACAAGAGATTTTAATACTGGTGGGAGTAGGACAAATCAGAAGCCAGCACACTAAGAGTTGGACCATGACCACAACCCAAGAACTTACAGTATTTGTCTTCTGCAGAGAAAGCTGGTCCCAGGCTGCAAACATTCAAGAGAAATTCTACAATTCTATGGTCCACAAGAACAAGGTAGGAGAAATACCATAGCATTCGGAGGGGCAAGTCAAAATACAGACTTGCCTGAAGTGGCATTCCTTTATCCACAGGTGCTGTGCAGATTTAGAATTTTCAGAAGTTGCTGTTTCCAATGAGAGATCCCAATAGGTTGGGAAGAGGGTTTGGGTCTGCTCAGAGTCTCAGTTCTCTAGTAAAAGAACAAGGTTAGAACAAACAACAAACAATGAAAACAAACAAAGTGTATGCATAATTCTACATTAGAGATTAGGGTTGAATGACCAAGGCAATGGATTTGCACAGTAAATAACACAGTGTCAATATAAAGAAGCAATGGGACCAGCAGCACCTGTACAGATAGGAATGCAGCAGAAATTAGACTCAACCCGATATTTAATAGCTGAGATAAGCACAATCTTAAGAATAGGACAACGTCTCTTAACATGTTAACAACCGCTTTCCCACTTCTTATAGCAACAGAAGAACGCCATCTTAGAAGGTAGATGAAAGAGAACTCCTAACAGCCTGACCATTGAGATCAACTTCTGTCCAAGATGGAGTGATGGAGAATATGTCTGTAATCCTGCTGCAACAAACAATCAAACACACAAAAAAGAAACCATTATTTTCAAGGCATTGGAAATCAGAAAAAAGATAGTGATTGCTGAATGTGATTGCCAGAATTCTAATGATAACCCACCAAGATCACTGTCCTCTAGTTATTCATTCAAAAACCAATCCAAACATGTTGTTGTAGAAACGTTCCAGATGAAGTGATTGATCAGCTGAGTTTATGATAGGGAGATCATCCTGGTTTATTCAGAGAGAGACAGTGCAACTCCAGCAGAAAGCATAAGGGTCAGTATAAGCAATGTGGTAGCAGAGGAAGAAGGAGAGGTGAGGTAGCAGGGGATTAGAAAGCAGGTAAAACCTGAGCCACTATGATTATGATTGACTCTGAATGGGGTTCAGAGCCAGGAGAAGCCTCTAGACATTGAGAATAACTCTTCTTCTGTATCCACATGGAAGTAAACCAAGCAAGAAACTGAACGAGCCTAAGAACAGATGGTCCCCTAGATCCTCCAGAAAGGAGCCATGCTCTGCCCACACCACAATTTCAGCCTAAGGAGACTCTAAGCAGAAAACAGAATGAGTCCTGCTATCCCTGGGCATGTGACCTATAGAACTGTGAGGTGATAAGTGGGTGTTGTTCTATGCCTCTAGGTTTGTGTTAGTTTGTTATGGCAGCAATAGAACTCTAACACACGGTGGGACAGGAAACAGACATGGTTGGGTCCTACAGTTATCCCAACGTACTCTCTTGAAAGAGTGACCAGGCCATGATCAAGGAGGAAGAACCCAGGCAGAGCACACTGCACCTTCTTATTTGAGGAGAAAGAACTGAGAGTCACAGAGACCAAGGTGGAGACTTCACAGGACAGAGGAGAGAGATGCACAGAGAAAGCTCTATTGATCTGCAAAAGGCTTCCTTTTGAGCATTCAGCAGTACTACTGAGCAGACCTCGCTTGTAGAGAAACTTCCCAAGACTGTGAAAAGGATCACTCAAAATAGTGAGAGGAAACAGTACCAGGTACTCACATAGTACTGACAACAGTGTCTTTTTCTACCCTGGATACCAGATAAACACAAAGTTCATGGGGCTACATAGAGTACAGAGAGGAGTTCTGCCTCAGTAGTGGGAAATCATTAGCCCTAGACTAGACATGACTCTGGTCCTACTAACAAATATTACAGGCAAACCGGAAAATACCAAATTCTTTCTGTGACTAAACTGCAATCCAGAAAGACGGTCAATGATATTTAGAAAAAAAATTTAAAATCCAGGCCCTAACATGTTAAAATTCACAAAATCTCACTCCAAACAAGCATTAACATGTATGTAAAGTAGAAAAAACGACTTAACATGGGAATATCCAATCAATCAAAACTGGCACGGGTTAGGAAAAAATATTTGCAGTCCATATATGAGAAACTCAGACCGCCCAATGACAAGAAAATAAATAATGATTAAAAAGTAAGCAGAAGTCTTACATAGACATTTCTCAAATACATACAGATGGTCAAAAGATAACCTAAAAATGTTCAACCTCTCCAATCATAAAAGAAATGCAAACTAAAACCACAATGAGATACCACCTCACACCTGTTAGACAGTTATTATTAAAAGGATAATATTGTTGGTGAGAAGGTGAAGAAAAGGGAACTTTTATATACTGTTGGTGGTATTGTAAATCTGTAGTCATTTCAGGAAACAGTAGAGAGGTTCATTTAAAAACTACAAATAAAACTACCAGAAGATCCAGCAATCCCACTTCTGGTTATATATCCAAAGGAGTTGAAATCACTATGTCAAAAGAAAACCTGCACTACCATGGTTATTGCAGCATTATCCACCATAGCCAAGAGATGGAAACAACCTCAGTGTCCATCAATGGATTAATGCAGTGGTCCCCAGCCTTTCTGGCACCAGAGACTTGTTTCATGGAAGTCAATATTTCTATGGATGGGGTTGGGTGGGGGATGGTTTCAGGATGCAACTGTTCTACCTCAGATCTTCAGGCATTAGATTCTCATAAAGTGTGTGCAACCTAGATTCCTTTCATGGACAGTTCACAATTGGGTCTGCACTCCTATGAGAATCCAATACTGCCACTGATCTGACAGGTGGCAAAGCTGAGGCGGTCATGATCGCTGGGCTGCCACTCACGTCCTGCCTAGTTCCTAACAGGTCACGGACCAGAAGTGGTCCAGGGCTTGGGGACCCCTGGATTAATGGATTAAAACAATGTATATATGCACAGTGAAAAATTATTCAGCCTTAAAAAAAAAAAAAACAAAACAGGAAATTCTGTAATTTGCAACAACATACGTGAACCGAGATGACATTGTGTTATTCAAACAAACCAGGCACAGAGAAACAAATACTCTATGATCTTACCGACATGTGGAACCTACAAAATTCAGACTCGTGGAAGTAGAAAGTAGAATGATGGTTCCCAGGGTCTGGGGGCTCGTGGTGAACTGGGAAAGGGAGATGTTGGTCAATGTGTTTGAAGTTTCACTTAGACAGGAGCAATAAGTTCAGGTATTCTGTTATGCAACATGGTGACTCCAGTTAATAATTATGTATGGCATATTTCAAAATAGTTAAATGAGAAAATTTTAAATGTTCTCACCACAAATAAATATTTCAGGTGACAGATACGCTAATTAGCTTGATTTGACCATACCCAATGTATACAAGTATTAAAACATCACAGTGTACCCCATAGATATACACAATCATCAGTCAATTAAAAATAAAATGAAACAAAAAATCTGACCCAGAACTTGCTAGAGTCACCAGACAAGTACATTAAGACAGTTATTATAATTGCATCTTACATGCTCTAAAAATGAAGTGGAAGAATGGAAGATATTTTACAAAAACACAAATTGGACTTTCAGAGATAGAAACTACATGTCTAGGATAAACAATATACTGAATGAGAATAATGGTAAATTAGATATTGCAGAAAATGGCTAGTGAATTTAAAGACACAACAATACTAAGTATTGTAAACAATAATATGTAAAATGAATAACAGAAAGAAGAAATTACATATGAACGTAGCATCAGTGAGTTATGGGACCAACTTTTAGAGGCCTAATAGACATATATTTGGATTCCCTAAAAAGGAAGAGAGGTGAGAAAACGTATTTGAACAAACAATGGCTTAATTTTACAATTTTGATGAAAATTATCAAAGCCCACAAATCTAAGCACAGCGAACCCTCTATAAACACAAGGACCACTACACCAAGGTTAATCATAACTGAATTGCTTAACACCAAAGATGAAGAGAAAATCTTAAAAGGAGCCAGAGAAAAAAAAAGGAATAAAATAAATTGACAACAGGTTTTTTGTTTTTTGTTTTTTAGATTTTGCCAGAAAGTAAATAATACAGTTCAAAAATCTCTTTAAATTCTACACTCACTGAACTCAACACTCGAGAATTCTATACTCAATGAAAAACTTTTCAATAGCTGAAGGCAAATAAAGATTTTCCAGACATATAGATTCTCAGAGAATTTTTCATTAGCACCTCTGCACTATAAAAAAAAAAAGTCAAAACAAGTTCTTCAGGAAGACAGACAATGATACCAGTTGGAAATCTGGACCTAGAAAAAAGAATGTAGAATAATGACAATGGTACTTAAGTGTACAAAGAGATAATTTTTAAATATTTAAATATTTGAAAGATAATTGACTGAGCAAATGTTAATCACCATATAGCAAAACATACATAACAGAAATAAGTTTTATCAGAAAAATAGCACAAATCTGTGGAAAGGAGGTAATACTATTTTAAGCTTCTAGTACTATGCATGAAACTATCATTTAAAATAGATTGTGATGACTTAAATGAATACACCCTAAAACCTAAAACAACCATTAAAATAATAAAGAGTTATAGTTAAAAAAATAAATAATTTTTTTAAAAACTGAATAAGAAAAAAAGAATCAAAGAAAAAATAGGACTGATAATAAATATATATTGATACAGCAGATTAAAACCTAACCAAATCACTAGTCAAATTGAATAGATCTGATCTAAGCATCCCATGATTTGTCAATTACAGAAAAAAGCAAGACTTAACGATATGCCACATACAAGTAATGAAGTTCTTTAAATACCAAGACAAAAGTAGGTTAAAGTAAAAAGATAGGACAAGACTGGATAAGCCTGTATCCAGTCTGGAGACAGGAATCACATAGAACAGGGCATTTTAATATAAAGAATTATTAAGCAGTGATAGAGCAATAAGGAAAAACATGAGTCCAGTAGGACTGAGAGCTTCCAAGGAAGGATGCGGATGGCAGGAGGGGAATCAACCCTTGTTGAAGAAAGTACAGTTGCAGCCAATAGTCTCAAATACCTTCATGTTTTCCAGTAGATGATGTAGTCAAGATCAAAATCAGATGTTATGGATTATTTGTTTTTTTTCAAATCAGAGTTTCAGTTATAATTTTTTAATTGCATTATCATAACCACATTTAGTTATGAATGTTTTTTATAATATTCATTGACCTTTAGATAAATTCTTATGCACTTTCCCAGAGCTGAGCTCAGTAACCATTTTTATCCTGCCCTCTGCCTGAGGGATTACTATACATATTATGCGAACATCTCTACTGAAAGGAATCACAGTGCCTTGAGATTAAATAGACTCCATTTATGTCTCTGAAATTTTGATAAAGCAAATAGATATACTTTCTAGAAACTATGTGATTCGTATGTCCTTGTCCTGAGTATTTCTTTGGGAAGACAGCTGGTGACAAGCATTGAACTGGGAAGGTTAACCTCTCATACAGTTTATCTTGATACATTTTGGAAAACAGGACATGTTGACAAAGCCATAAACAAACTAAAAAAAAAAAAAAACCATTAGTACAAAAAACTAATCCTGCCAACTGGTTAATTGGATAAGACATTTAGCAAGACCACAATTTGTGCTAAGAAGCTGATTTGAAAATGCCAGTTAAATAAGGCGTCAGCGAAGTACAAATACCAAGATTTTGATAGGCAAATACAATATGAAAATCAGGAGAAGTTCATGTATTATGAATATTAAACTGGCTTATCAAAGATAATCTCATGCCTAACCAGATGTTTTTATAAAAATAAGACAAAAATCAGTTAACAACAATCTTCCTAGAAAGCATGGGCCAATGTATTTCCTTAGGCTGCTAATTTCTGATATTCCTCATTTAATCTCCAACTCCTGCCTGCAGTGTAGCCCCTATGAGCTTCCCATCAATGCCGTGGCCTTTGTCACTGACGCCTAGAGAGGAGACTCACACCATGCACAGGGCTTATTAAATAGTAGCGTTCATCCAGTGGTTTCATTTGATGAAGGAATTGCAGGTTGAGCTTCCCTAATCCAAAAATCAGAAATCTGAAATGCTTCACGATCAGAAATTTTTGACCACTTACATGACATCACAACTTGAAGTTTCCACACCTTATGTGACTAATTGCATTTAAAAATGCAGTCAAAAACTTTATTTCATGCACACAATTATTAAAACATTGTATAAAATAATTACCTTGAGTGTATGTGTGTACAGTGTACATGAAACAGAAATGTATTCTGTGTTTAAACTTGAGTCCCATCCCAAAGATATCCTATTATGGTTATTCAAATATTATAAAAATCAGAAAAAGTCCAAAATCCAAATCACTTCTGGTTTCAAGCATGTTGGATAAATGATACTCAACCTGTAATCATAATGATAACAATAATAAACATTTATTAGGCACTTACAATGTCCTGGGGAATGTTTCCGCTATTGTACACGGTGTCTTGGATCAGATGCTAAGGAGCAGGGCTTTTACGATGCACCTTGTAAAACGAAGGCCCTCAGGAAAGACTCACGAATGGGTGAGAAAAGCAAGCTAAAGAAAGGACTCCTTAATGGTTGAACTAGTTTACAATCCCACCAACAGTGTAAAAGTGTTCCTATTTCTCCACATCCTCTCCAGCACCTGTTGTTTCCTGACTTTTTAATGATCGCCATTCTAACTGGTGTGAGATGGTATCTCATTGTGGTTTTGATTTGCATTTCTCTGATGGCCAGTGATGATGAGCATTTTTTCATGTGTCTGTTGGCTGTATGAATATCTTCTTTTGAGAAATGTCTGTTCATATCCTTTGCCCACTTTTTGATGGGGTTGTTTGTTTTTTTCTTGTAAATTTGTTTGAGTTCTTTGTAGGTTCTGGATATTAGCCCTTTGTCAGATGAGTAGATTGCAAAAATTTTCTCCCATTCTGTAGGTTGCCTGTTCACTCTGATGGTAGTTTCTTTTGCTGTGCAGAAGCTCTTTAGTTTAATGAGATCCCATTTGTCAATTTTGGCTTTTGCTGCCGTTGCTTTTGGTGTTTTAGACATGAAGTCTTTGCCCATGCCTATGTCCTGAATGGTATGGCGATTCCTCAAGGATCTAGAACTAGATGTACCATATGACCCAGCCATCCCATTACTGGGTATATACCCAAAGGATTATAAATTATGCTGCTATAAAGACACATGCACACGTATGTTTATTGCAGCACTATTCACAATAGCAAAGACTTGGAATCAACCCAAATGTCCATCAGTGACAGATTGGATTAAGAAAATGTGGCACATATACACCATGGAATACTATGCAGCCATCAAAAAGGATGAGTTTGTGTCCTTTGTAGGGACATGGATGCAGCTGGAAACCATCATTCTTAGCAAACTATCACAAGAACAGAAAACCAAACACCGCATGTTCTCACTCATAGGTGGGAACTGAACAATGAGATCACTTGGACTCAGAAAGGGGAACATCACACACCGGGGCCTATCATGGGGAGGGGGGCGGGGGGAGGGATTGCATTGGTAGTTATACCTGATGTAAATGACGAGTTGATGGGTGCAGCACACCAACATGGCACAAGTATGCATATGTAACAAACCTGCACGTTATGCACATGTACCCTACAACTTAAAGTATAATAATAATAAATAAATTTAAAAAAAAAAAAAAAAAAAAAAGAAAGGACTCCTGGCCTCGTGATCTGCCCGCCTCGGCCTTCCAACGTGCTGGGATTACAGGAGTGAGCCACCACACCTGGTCACAGTTCTGCTTTTAGCCTGACCCCATCAGGAGCTCCTCAGAACTGTTTTCGCCTTGATACAAAGGATATGGTTTTGTATGACTCGGAGGGAACTTCTAGACCTTTCCTTATAAGGAGGATTCAACCACCCCAAGAGCAAACCTCAGAAGGGAGCACGTGTAAAGGATTCTTCATGCACCAGAAGCACAGAGACGGGATAATCAAGCAAACCAGCTGAGGACCCTGGGCGGCCGGACCCAAATGAACAATAGCTCTCACACGTGTTTTAACTTATTGAATCCCCCAAATGACACTGTTAATAGATAGTATTTTCATCTGTTTTTCAGAGAAAACTGGGGCTCATAGAGGTTAATCTGCCAATATCACTTGGCAATTAAGCAGCAGCACCCACACTTGGGGGAAGAAAGTGGGAGAAGGAGAAGCAAAGGAGAGAAGGGGAGCGAAAGGAGAAAATAGGTGAATCTTGCAAAATGTGCCTATGATCTCCTTCCTCTTTTCAGTTGCTGTTGAAATTCAAATAAATTACTGTCAGTGATATTTGTGGTTTGCACGTCGTACTCAATTTATGTAGAGACTTGGGTAAGGAAACAGTACTATTAACACCAGTCAGAATCTAGTATTTTAAAAAACATTTTAAAAGTCCATTTTTTAAATTTCAAAATTGCAGTGCAAATCATTGTCTCTAACTATACAAACAGGAAACCCTTTATTCCCTTTTCCAAAGTGTTTACCTGGATATTTCTCTTCTGTTTCTTATATTTCTTAATACAGAGATTGTATATCTACAAATACAAACCCTAATTCTTACGAGATGATTGAGGTGACAGATGTGTAAGCAAGATTAAGGCAAGTCATGTAAACTTTCCGTGACTCAATTCCTGGTAATATGAACATAACTAAAATATATCACATATTTTAGATTTTTAAATACAGCATATTTCAAAAGACACTTAAAAAAAGGTAGAACTATTAATACATGCTTATTATGAATATATTTCAATATGACTTCTTATTTTAACCAGCCACAGGAAGTCTGTATACACAGTGGCAAACTCCTTTGATTTTATTTATTTTATATTTCTGCTCATTAACTACGTCTCTAATGCTTCTTCCCACAGCTTCAGTTACTCAGTGAGTTTTCTTCATTTGGAAGCATAAAAGGGCTAATAATTTACATGTTTCTGGTAAGATCAACTTATTTTGCCTCCCTCTTTTTGTTATTTACGTAATTACAATAACTCGATCCATTTAAATTGTGTGGTGCTAAACGGCTTGTGATAACATTATTGATTACATCTAAAATCTTATGTTTCTTTAAGTAGGATTCCTTGTCCACACCTTCTTGTTTCACTTGTCTCTGATAACGCACCTAAAAGAGCTTTCTTTTATGTTGTCCTGTATTGCTAGGGTTCTAAATCATATACTTTATATTTTTAAATTCTCCTGGAAATTGACTGTATCTATAGCTGGATGTCTGGTAATGACGCTAGATGTATCTGGATATTTTTGCTTTTTACATCACATGGCATTATTAATTTTCATGGCCAGTGTGTTTAGAAAATAAACCCAAAATATCATAACTATTACACAGTTCTATTTTTTACATTATAATTTGCAAAAGGTTAATATGATTTCAATAAAATTGTGAAAATATTGTGGCATTGAGATGCTAATGTCAATTGCATCTAGGCAGCATTCTGGGAACTATTTTACGTCCTTTATTTGCAGTACTTTTCTCTCAAAGGCCCACAAGGAAGTTTGCTATTTCTGCCAGCTGCAACTTATATGGGCTTCTCAAAGAATCCAGCAAGGCTCTGACAAAGGCAGACAGAAAGGAGGCAAAGGAGAGGAGAAGCAATTTTCTACATCAAAGGTATGACAAAACACTTGACAAAATTGTATAAAAATGTGTATGACACACATTATCCATGCATCCTGGAAACATCCTTTTCATTCCAAAACTACGGTGAGTCTTGCCAGGCACTTTGAAATTGTACTTGCAAATATAATTCTTAGTTCTTGCAATATGATCTAGGCGAGTGATGCATAAGCAAGCATCTCTCTTATCACCTAACTCCCGGGAAGACAAATGGAATTCAGGTAGCATATTCTGAGCAATTATACAGAGACTACTCCCGGTGGTACCTCTTTTCATCCCACACATACCTCTCTGCTTATAGAAAACAATCACTATCTGATGAATGATTTTCACAAAGCAGCCAAGAAACAGCATTATGATGGCATAAAGAAGCAAAACTTGATCTAATGCAGACCTATAAACAGAGATGTCTTCTAAATCTAGCAAGGTAATGGGTTATGATAATGAGAGTTGAAAAGAAAATGCACATATAAATATTGTAAATATCAATCCCATGTTGGGAAAAAGGAGGAAATGCCATGATTTGTTTAGTATGATCAATTTTTTTTCTAATGAAATCAGTGATAGCCATAATCACTTGGCAGGCAGTAGCTAAGAGTAAAAACACATATCTTGAGCAGCTTAAGGACTTTTTTTCTGTATTGTGTCAAGCACAGTACTCCACATAGTGTGGAGACAATATAAACTAATAGCATAAAATGTAAAAATTAAATTAAACCAAATAATCTTTGGCATCAGTTGAAGACACAGACTGTACCAGTGACCAGTACAGAAAGTTTTTGATATTCGTTATAATGTTAGACATTCATATGCCTTTCTTAAGCCTATCTGCTCTGAATATTAAGAATAATATGATCTTATGCTTTTTAAGTAATAGATGGCCCATGAAAAAATTAAAAAAGGTAAAGATATTCAATGATTGAATTATCACATTCTAAATTATCACATTCTAAAGTCATGTTTCTAAGAAAAATAATATACACAAATACACTCTAGAAATTCTTAAATATAAATTTTCTTATATATAGTACTAAAATTTAGGCACCTATCTATGAAATACAAACAAATTAAATGCCATCTATGTTATGCAAAAAATGTATTTGTTTATGCTAATGCACATTCAAGTCAAATTCACTAGACATTTATCTGGAAGTAGAAATTCCTCTTTCACTGAAGAACATATAGAGAAAACAAAATTATTTCCTTAAGTAAATATCTGTGAGACATTTTTGATAGACCAATCTATTTACACATTTAAGTGAATTCCCTTGAGATTTTCATTTTTAAAATTCTTTCATAAAATTAAGTAATTAACTGAGACTCAATATTGTGAATGAACAATTCTCATTTTCATTGTTTATTGATATGATATTCATTCCACACCTGAGTAAATACTCATCTTTCAGAAAGTCACTGGGTAGATTATCCTGTTCCATTTATCACTGAAGGCACAGACGTGTTTGTATTCTGAAGTTCGGTCTCTCCTTGAAGTAATTGAGGCTTTAAGCTTCCAAAAGGTTAACTAATTATGAATGACCAAATAGTTTCATTTTAGAGGGTCATTGTTCTTAAATGTCACAGTCATTAGAAGCGATTACAGCTTAACTACCTACCTTGGACTTGTTTTTAAATCAAGAAGAATTAGAAAGCAAAATAAAAATTCTCTCTTTTATCAGGGGTTGGATTACATTAGGGTCAACATCTTCAAGGTGAGGATGTCAGCGCCTGTGCACAATTTTGTACTTGGTTTTGAACAGGCCCTCAATTGCTTAGAAGAAAAACATATATCCTCAATACTTTTTTTCAGGGAAAACAGTTCCGTAAAGGCAACTACTAAAAAAGCAAATCAAAACTCCTTATGGAGTTTTTGTTGTTGGTTTACTGTTAAAGATGATATTTGCAGACCTCAAGTCATAGAAATAAAATGACAGGTAATTAAGAAATAGTTCCAGATGTCTGTATGTAAAGGGAAGACAAAATGTTTAAAGGAATTGGTTTTCTCTTTTACCTCTCCATTCAGAGCAAGACCAGCAAAAAGACAATAATACAAAAGTTCTGCTTTTCCCAACTCAGATGGTATAGTGGGGTGAAGGATGTGGCTTTCTTAAACAGAACAAAGTTCCTTATTACTACCTTTGATTTATGCATAGTATAGTGAGCTCCCCCTGACTTTATTCCTTATAAATGTTTGTTGAATAAATGATAGATGAATTGTGATTTAGAATGACATAAACAATATTATTAAACGCTACTACTTTTCCTTTGTAAAACAGATGAAATAAAAAAGTGTTTTCATATAAGATGTGTGTGTATGTATAGCTAGAGTATACGTATACAATAAGGGTATCTTGTTACATGTTCACGGATGAACTATAAAAGAAAAATTGCTCTGAACCAGCTACAGAGGCAAGGGAAATGTATTCAAGACTAGTGTAATAGGAGAAAGATTGAACTCAACCTCATGGAAACAAAAGATGGTAGGGTTTTTAAGCACGAGGGTGAACTGCTGGGAAAAATGCTGGAAGATATTAGGGAGAAAATTGGTCAATGCAATTAGCCATCCGTGTTTGCTAATTGTCTCTTCTTGAAGTTAGGCTCCTCTCCTCCCCTAGATACTGGGTGATAGAGATCCTTGTCTTTTTTGATGATTACATTTCACAGGATGGCTCCCAGGTCCTTGCAAAAGACATCCTTCAGTTGTAGAAGATTTACATCCCAAAGGAGCAAAGAAAAAATTTACGACTGCAAGTTTATTTATTAAGTAAATGCTCTAAGATAAAGAAGGTCAAAGTCCAATAGTCACGTTAACCTGTCTAAAGATTAGTTAACGTGATGGGAACATGAAGGCTGTCTTGGTCAATACTTGCTCATATTTATGTATTTTGCTAAACTTACATATGCATATGTTATCTTTATTTTATAGATGTGAAAAATAATATATCAATTGGCCTATATAAATTAGAATTGGATGTGTGCTGATGCCCAAAGAGCTTGAAATATACAAATACTATATTTAAAAAAATGAAATTATTAGAATATACATTTGTATATAATAATTACTAAATCCATGCCCTAGACACCTAATTACAATCACAGCATATTTATATACCAGGTAGAAGAAATATCAGGTGAAAGGAAACTATATGCTATGTGCTTATTTCCAAGAAAAAGTTCATTTTACATTTACTGATTGAATAATTCATTCTCTAGCTATTGAACCTGCCATTTAAAATAACAAATTAAGCTTTTAAACAACACATGAAGAGATGATTTGCAAGAGTAGCCTGAATATCAAAATAGTAAGTGATTGCTGGATTTGTCAATGGCAATTTTAGGTTGAAGAAAACTTTTGTGTCTGATAGGAGGAGGAGATGCTGAGCTGGGAAAAACTGCTTTATCTTTGCCCTGGCTCAGACCTTCACCTCTTTTCCCTGGACCACAGAGCCTGCTCCTTTTCTGGTCCCCTTTCTTTCAAACTTAAAGAATCATTTCATGTGTGCTCCATAAAGAGTCCAGATTTGTCTTTCTAAAATGCTTAAATACAAATCTACCTCATTCCCCCGCTTAAATGCCCTGTAAGGCCTTCCCAAGTCTGTCTTATTGTTCAATTCCTAACCTCTGTAGTGGGCCCAGGGAATACCTCTCTTTTAAGCCACCCTGTCCTATCACTGCTCCATTACTTCTCTGTCTAAACCAACTCACCAGAATCTATGGACAAGGGGTGTTTGAGTATAAGGTCCCAAAATTTCCATTTTCAACAAGTGTCTCATTCTTAAGTATAGTAGAATCCAACACACCTCAGCATGTCTGCATCGGACCTGGAAGTCTGAATAGTTAACAGAACCAATGACTGTTTGAGGAAGCTGTAAAAGACTTCCTTAAGATTTAGCTTAAGAGTTAAGTTTGTCACATTAAAAACAGAGAGAGACTCTGTAAAAGAAAAAGATATTTATTCACAAATGGGCATTGTAATGGCAATATCCATACCATAGTAAACTACATGCATACTCAGGTAGGTAAAGGAAGACAAAGATTTTTAAAGGAAAAATAAAGAAGATTATAAGATTGTTTTGTGATAATTATTGTTAGCTATAAGGATCCATATCAAGGGTGGTGCCAGTCCGAGGTTAGACAGGAAGTTGCTGTGCAGATGTCCTCACAGTTTTTTTTGTGTGTAGTAAGGTTGTAGTGGGCCTTTCTTTCACAAGCTTGTGGTTTTTGCAGAGTCTTTTGTGATAGTTGTTGCTATCAGGTATTTGTGCATAAGAAACCTCTGTTCACGGCCATCCTTGACTCCACTTGGCACAGTCTTTAACACAAGAGGCCCCATTTTGATTCTGACAACTTTCACAAGTTCTACGTGTGGGTGGGTGACAGGACAGAAATGAAATTTATATTTCTGCGAATTGACTTTATTTACCTTGGCTTTACTATGAAGATATCTTACATGTTTAAAACATTTTTTAAAAAGAACAATTCTTAAAATTTAAGAAAGTCAGTTTCTGAGATGCCCTTACTTCCACAGGCCCTTGCCTTTAACATACTCTTCCTTTCGTCTCTGCTTATGCTGTCTCTGGAATTCATTGTTGTGCTCATTGCATTGGAGTGTGATTATTTTATTAAGCCTAATTGATTATGAGCCCCATTAAGAATCAGAGCATAACATGTTCCTCCTTCTATCTCCAGCAGTTAGCACTGGGTTTGACACATTGTGATTCTTTAATAAAGGCAAAAATATTGATGTAGTATATATACGTATGCTCTCTTAGGACGGCTAAACAAAGTAGGAATACCCTAAATATTGATCCTTTGAGGTCATGATAGCTTACACAAGTAACATAAAGGCAGGAGTTTTGTATATATGTTGTTCACTGTAATATACCCAACATCTAAGACAGTGACTATGTACATGGCAGGTTCACAGTACATTTTGTTGACTGTTTAATGAATGGATGGATAACTAACATAGCCATGTTTGGGATTCCCATATATAATGGTACATTGGACTCATTCATTACGTGGATTCTAATAGTTATATTTCTTGTTTTACCTATTTATTTACTAAGGCACCAATTTCCCCTGGAAAAATTCTAAGATCTATCAAAGAAAACAAAAGATATTTAGAAAAGGAACGTGCTGTCAAATAACAAAGGCTAACATCATACATAGTAGACACATACATCTGAATTATTTGGTTAGAAGGACTGCTATCAAGAATTGTGGACTTACTGACAAATCAATGACCCTACAATTATCAAATATCTTTTGTTAATTTAAGAACAAACTCTTTTCTGCCATTGTTTGAAAGGGTGCAGCTTTGATTTGAGGGACATGGTCTGCATTTATCTAGTAAAAGTGGAATATTTTTATGGCTATTCTGGTTTGACTAGATTGTGCTTAATTTACTCATTCAACAGACCTACCTAAAGGCCTTAGAAATGACTGAGTTGAGTGCTTCATTCAGGAGGGATGTATATAGTCAGGACCCAATTTAGAAATAATTTCTGCTGAATGTGTTGAGTTCCTTCATTAACAAACCGGAAGTTTTATTTAGATCTTTGTCTAGTGATTTACATTTGGATCCTTACCTTTTTATCTCCCAGAGTATTCTGCCCAAGAATTTCTCAAACACTAGTCTACAGATTTTTTATGAAAAATTTTTACTTTCCTGCAGCAAAAGAAGAAAAAAAAAAGCACTATTACATCTATATCCCCATATCTCTATAACTGTCTCTATATCCTGACACAGTAGAAAGTGAATAATTCTCTGCAATGGGCTTCAATTAAATAAAAAATTGTTCTGTGAAAAATCTAATGTCTATGCCTGTTCATTGTAGGTTCATTCTGACCTCATTACCAGGAGACATTGATAATCATCAGTTATCATTCTTTGCCCCACCATAAACTTATTGTTCTCCTGACACCCTGACACTGTTCCATATCTTTGCCCCTAGACTACATTGTGCTTCATTTTCTTAGGGCCTTGCTAGGTGATGACCTACCTTATTGGATAAAGTCAAATGTAATTCCTTTTTTCTCTTCCTCTTCCCTAAGATAAGAGCCAGAAAACAATTTCATTCCTAAACAGTGGACTTTCCTCTATAAAAGAGGAGATATGTTGAAAGATATGTTGTGGTTTAGAGCTTGGGGCTAATATTGATTTAAAAGGATGATCTATTGGCTTGGAAAATAAAAATAGAGCAGAATTACACTTCTCACCAATTTCCCTGTTTGAATAAAATTGGAATATGTGAAATGAGATTCAGGAAAACTTTTACCAGTCATCAGGATGGGAGGAACCAGGTAAAGAACACTAGAGACTAAAAAATATCTGCATTTGTCCAACAGCAGGCCTGCAGGTGAGCCAAATACACAGCTAGATTTGCCCAAACACAGTAGAGCACACAGTTGAAACTAAAATGCATATGTCCCACTCCTTGTGGATAACAGGTCCTTGTCATCATTATAATGATATTTAAGTACAGAAGCGTCACAGATGAGATCAATAATGTCAAAGAAGAAGTAACTGGTTGATGATGTTACTGGTTGTCTAAGTAAGTGGTAAATACTCCTTGTGAGAGTAACAGGAGAGTTTTGGGAGAGGTTTGTATAGGAATAAAAACTGACAACAAGGGAAGGCAGAATGGGCCTGCATTGCTGGAAACGGCTTATGTGTACACTGAGGATACATGCTTGGAAACGTTTCCAGTAAGCATGTGGGTTGAATATGTTCATGAATATTCAGTGAGTATAAAACAGATAGGTGTCCCATAGCTTTCCTTCATCCCGTCTGTCCTGCCCGCCATGACTGTGCACAGAGAGAAACCCCAGGTAGCAAGTAGCTGAGTCAGCACCACTTACACCCTATTTTTATGTATTTTCCTTTCCTCCTGGAAGAATGGCTCTTGGGTGTTCTCATCTTTTTCTATGCATGGGAAATACCCAGAAGAGAGACAGGCTTATGGTAGGTCATTGCAATTTTATTGAATTTCAATTAAGATTTCACATAGGGGTTCCACATAAGATTACCCTATGTGTACGCTGTGCATGGACCATGGCTCTGCTTCAGGATGTGGTTCTGTTCCATGTACCTTCTTTTTCCTTGACCAAAATTGGAGGAGCAGCCTCTATCTTGGGCATTAACTCAGATGGTCTAAACCAACAAGCCACATTAAAGTGTTAGCATAGATCTGACATCTGTCACATTCTACTGACCAAAACAGGTTATGTGGCCGTATCTGACAGTGGACAGGGAAGTACATGCTAACTATGGGGAGATAGGATGTAGCTTGGCAAGAACAAGGACAGATACTGCGATGATAGCAGAGGGTGTGTAAAGTAGTGAACAGTAACCCTACAGCTGCTACCTGGCCTCTCATTGTAAAACCAAAGAGTGCTCATAGACATTGTTTCTCATACATGGTTTTCCCACTTTATCTTGGGATACCCATTTTATCCAACTCTTGACTTCTAGGAATCCTATAGCAAGGGAAAGAAGAAACTAAAGAGTAAGAAAGAGGTAGTAAGAACAATGATCAGAATTGTCGGTATATTTTAAAGGCAGAAAGGCATTTGGAATAATTTATTTCAACACTTTCATGTATAAGATGGAGAAATCAAGAAACAGGGATAAAAGACACAGACACAAGGTTTTACAGGTGGTAATTGTTTCAAATTTTGATAGTTAAAAAATTCTGGACTCCTATGTTCCTTTGACCAAGAAACATCCCTCTCCTTGCCAATTCCAGCCCCTAGACTATGACCAGGGATTCTTCCTTTCTGCGTTTCTAAATAATGGTGACTTTCTCATTAAATAATAATATACACTTCTTTCTATGAGATGCATTTCCTTATGCTCTTATTGGAGATAAAGTATTTGGAAAACCAACTCACCATCCACCCAAATCCCACCATTTTACCTGTACAACTGAAAGTAAGTTGAACTCTGCAGAACCTCTTAAGGGTCTCAGATCAATCTCACTAAGTTGTAATTTAATAATTTTATTTCAACCCACACAACTCTGCATATGGGTGGGGTTGGACACACTTATCATCACCATAGTAAGCTGTGATATCTCTTCTCTGAATCAAATTTAGTTTGAATTTGAAAAGACTTTCCAGCACATAAAAGGAAAGACAAGAGACAATGCTTCATTTCTCTCTCTCTTGGAAACTTAAGGAAATAGATCACTGAGTGTTTTACTATCAGAAGTTTATATTCTATAAGTCTCAATTGAGAAATGTGAAAAATCAAGGCATTTAAAATACACTAAGAGGAGGAGCAGAGGAAGATGGTGGAATAGAAGGCTTCACTGATCTTTCCCCCTCACCTGGAAGGACACCAATCTAACAACTACCTATACTCAAAAAAGCATCTTCATAAGAATAAAAAAGTCAGGTGAGCACTCATAGTACTGGGTTTTAACTTGGAATCAGTGAGGCACTGATCAGAGGCACTGAAGAGGTCAAGAAAAACAGTTGTGAATCATTGGCACCACCTTCCCCATCCCCTGGCAGCAGCATGGTGCAGAGAATGATTCTGTGTGCTGGGGAAAGGGAGGGTCCAGCAGTTGTGAGACATTAAAATCAGTGCCACCCTGTTATAGCAGAAAGCAACTCAACCCAAACGCAGCAGATGCCTACCCATGGAGGAAGCCTTTAAACCAGCCCTAGCTAAAGGGAAATAGTTGATCTCAGTGATTGGGACTTCAGTTTCCAGAAGTCTAACAATTGTGGGCTAAAGCACTCTGGGGTCTTAAATAAACTTGAAAGGCAGTCCAGGCCATGAAGATTACAACTCCTATGCAAGACCTAATGCTCTAAGTGGGCCCAGAGCCAGTGCAGTGGGGGATCATGCAACCTACAGAGATGGGCTAAGGGAGTGCTTGCATCACCCCTCCTTCAATCCCAGACTGCATACTTCACAGCTCTGAAAGAGACTCATTCTTTCTGCTTGAGGAGAGGAGAGCGAATAATGGGGAGGACTTTGTCTTGCATCTTGGATACCAGCTCAGTCACAGCAGGATAGGGCACTGGTCAGAATTGTAAGGCTCTCTTTTCTGGCCTTAGATCCCAGAAAAAATGTCTAGACACACTTTGAGCCAGAAGGGAACTCACTGCCTTGAAGGGAAAGACCCAGCCCTGGCAGGATACAATACCTGCTAACTGAAGAGCCCCTGGGCCCTGAATAACCAGAAGCAGGACGTCCTGGTCCTAGAGTAAGACTCTAAGACTTGCGTGCTTCAATAGAGACTTAACACATAACAAGCTGTAGTAGCTATGGGACAAGACTCCATCTGCTTGAGAAAAGTGGAGGAGAAAGTAAAGGGGACATTGTCTTCCACCTTAGTAACCAGCTTGGCCATGGTGTGGCGGTGGGGCACCAAGCAGAATGTTGGGGTCCCCAATTCTAGGACTTGGCTTTTGGGTGGCATTTCTGGATCTGCTCTGGGCCAGAGGGGAGCTCACTACCCTGAAGGATGAGTCAAAGTCTAGGCGGTATTCACCACAAGATGACTGAAGAGCCCTTGGGCCTTAATGAAACATTATAGGCTGGCAGTACTCCTTGTGACCTGGGGTATTGATGGCAATGCAGTGAGACTCCTCTGCTTTTGGAAAGGGGAGGGAAGCCTGGGGAGAATTGTATCTTGTGGTTTGAGTGTGAGCTCAGCTGCAGTACAATAGAGCACCAGGTAGACTTCAAGGTTTTGACTCTAGTCCTTGACTCCCAGAGAGCACCTTTAGATCCACTCAAGGCCTGGGGAACTTGTGGCTCCAAACAGAAGGACACAGGCCTGGTTGGCTTTGTCACCTGATGATTGTAGAGCCCCAGGACCTTGAGTGAACACAGGTGGTAGCCAGGCAGTGGCTAAAGCAGGCCTTGGGCGAGACACAGTGCTATGCTTGCTTCAGGTCTGACCCAGCACAATCCCTGTGGTCCTAGCCATAGAAGGGCTTGTGTCACTCCACCTCCAGCTCCAGGTGGCTCAGAACAGACCCAGAGATACTGCTTGTTTGAGAGAAACTAAGGGTAGAAAAAAAAAGTCTCTGACTGGTAATCCCGATAATTCTTCGAGATCTTGTCTAAAACCATCAAGGCAGTATCTCTACAAGTCTTCAAGGATCACAGCATTACTTTACTGGGCTTAGAGTGCCCCCTAAATCAGATACAGCTCATATCACAAGACCCACATCCTTTGAAATATTTGGAAAACCTTTCCACATAGGATAGATAGAAACAAACCCAGAATGCAAGACCAGTAAATGTCCAGACACAGATGAACATCTACAAATATTAAGACCATCCAGGAAAATATGACTGTACCAAAATAACTTAATAAGGCACCATGAACCAATCCTGGAGAAACGAAATATGTGACCTTTCAGACAGAGAATTCAAAATAGCTGCATTGAGAAAATTCAAAGAAATTCAAGATAACACAGGGAAGGAATTCTGAATTCTATGAGATAAGTTTAACACGGAAATTGAAATAACAACAAATTATCAAGCAGAAATTCTGGAGCTAAAAATGCAACTGACATACTGAAGAATGAATCAGAGTCTTTTAGTAGCAGAATTGGTCAAGCAGAAGAAAGAATTAGTGAGCTCAAAGGCTTTTTGAAAATACACAGAAAAGAAAAAAGAGTAAAAAACAATGAAGTGTGCCTATAGAATCTAAAAAGTAGCTTCAAAAGGGCAAATCTAAGAGTTATTAACCTTAAAGAGGAGATAGAGAAAGAGATAGTTAGAAATTATACTCAAAGAAATAATAACAGAGAACTCCCCAAACCTAGAGAAAGATAACAATATCCAAGTACAAGAAGGTAATAGAACACCAAGAAGATTTAACCCAAATAAGACTGCCCCAAGGCATTTAACAATCAAACCCTCAAAGATCAGAAGTGAAGAAAAGATTCTAAAACAACAAGATAATAGAAACAACTAACACATTGGAGCTCCATCATGTCAGGCAGCGGACTTTTCAGTAGAAAGCTTACAGGAGAGGAGATAGTGGCATGACATATTTTAAGTACTGAAGGAAAAAATCTTTTACCTTAGAATAGTATATCCAGTGAAATTATCCTTCAAACATAAAGGAGAAATAAAGACGTTCCCAGACTATATATATATATATATATATATATATATGTGTGTGTGTGTGTGTGTGTGTGTGTGTGTGTGTTTGTGTATATCTCTCTCTCTCTCTAAAGAAGACTGAGGAATTTTATCAACACTAGACCTGCCTACAAGAACTCTTAAAGGGATTACTTCAATCAGAAAGAAAATGATGTTAATGAGTAATAAGAAATACTCATTATTACGATACAAAACTCACTGGTAATAGTAAGTACACAGAAGAATAGAATATTATAACATTCTAACTGTGGTGTGTAAGAAAGATTAAATAATGAGCCAGTAAAAACAATCACTGCAACAACTTTTCAAGACAGGCAGTACAATAAGATATAGGTAAAAACAAAATGTTAAAAAGCAGGGGGGATGAAGTTAAGATGTAGAGTTATTTTAGGTTCCTTTTGTTTCTCTGTTTGTTACTGTAAACAGTGTTAAGTTGTTATCAGCTTAAAATACTGGGTTGTAAGATAGTATTTGTAAGACTCATGGTAACCTCAAACCAAAAACCATACAACAGATACACAAAAAATAAAAAGCAAGAAACTAAATTATATCACCAGAGAAAATCAGGTGATTTTCCTAAAAGGAAGACAGGAAGGAAAGAAAGAAAGAAAAGAAGACTACAAAACAACAAAAATATAAATAACAAAATGGAAGAAGTAAGTTCTTCCTTATCAGTAACAACATTGAATGTAAATGGACTAACCTCTCAATCAAAAGACATAGTGTGGCTGATTGTATTAAAAGAAAATAACATCCAGTAATATGTTATCTACATGAAAATCACCTCACCTATAAAGACACATAGGCTGAAAATAAGGGGATAGAAAAAGATATTTCTTGTCAATGGAAACCAAAAAAGAGCAGGAGTAACTATATTTAGACAAAATAGAATTCAAGACAACAAAAACTTTGACAAAGAAGGTCATTATATAATCATAAAGAGGTTAATTCAGGAAGAGAATCCAACTATTTTAAATATGCATGCATGAAACACTAGATATATAAAGCAAATATTATTTTATAGACAAGGAGGGAGTACTTCCAAAATCATTCCTATGAAGCAAATATTACCCGAGTACCAAAACCGAAGACAATTCTAAAAAAGAAAACTACAGGACACTATCTCTGATGAAAATCAATGCAAAAATCCTCAACAAATGAAATTCAACAATACATTAGTAAAAGCCTTAATTATGACCAAGTGGGATTTATCCCTAGGTTGCAAGGATGGCTCAACATATGCAAATCAATTAATGTGGTAAATCGTATCAACAAAATAAAAGACAAAAACCATATGATCATTTCAATTCATGATGAAAATGCATTTGATAGAATTCAACATGATTTCATGATTAAAAACCTTTAAAAAGAACTGGGTAGAGAGGGGACATATGCCAAGATAAAGGCCATATATAACAGACCCACAATGTATGGTTGTATTAAAACATCTCATGTACCCCATAAATATATACACCTTGTACGTACCCATAAAAATTAAAAACTAAAATGTGTGCGTGTATATAATAGAGAGAGAGAGAGAGCGAAGGGAGGACAGAATATTCAAAGCCTGCAATTCATTTTCAATGATTAGTTGACTATACTCTGATTTAAGAAGAACTCACACAATAGTCACCCACCATTTTCTCCTCGACTGTGCTGCAAAAGTGAATACAACGACCATAATATGGTGAATTTTTAAATACATCTCTTGCTCCTAAAAAAAAAAAAAATGTAGCTGACCTGTCAAAATAGTTGCTGCCTTCCAAATTTCCAGATTACAGGTGTTCCCTTAATGACTTAAATGATTGTCTTTCTGCCAAGATGACAAAGGTGGGACAATTGATGTAACTGTTATCCATCTTGTAAAGAGTTTATAAAATCCTTCCTCATGATTGGCTTCACACGCTGATTAATAGACACTTTCTATTTCAGACTTTAATTAAAAGCAATAAAAGCAGTCAACTGTAGGCCATGAATGTGTTGGTAACAAAAAAAAAGTGCCATTAGAGAGATGGAAGATCAAGCACTGAACAAATTTAGTGTGAAGCCTCGTAAGTAGATCCATATGCCTGTGCTTAAAGCCTCTCTGTGATAGCCACAATAGCTAAGGGATTGCACAGATAGAATAAAACAGCAGTTAACAGGAGAACCATCCGTTTTAGACCCAATCTGCTTTAATTTAAGAAAACTATGCACCATCTTTCTTCATATTTATATAAATGTCAAAGTTAATGAAAACAAAAAAAAAGATGACTTTTGAAGGAACAAACTCTAGCCGGCAAGTTGTGTTATAAAACAAAAATTGGTAATTTAATTCAGTTGCATCTGAAGAGTAATTTAATATACATCATTGAACAGATGTCATAGACTGTTGTGAGTCATAGAGAAAATTCAAGCAAATGGATATCGATTCCCACCGTATTACAGTAATTATTCACTTACCACTCAATTTGAAACATTTACCTGTGCTTAAAGCCATATAACTCAAGAAAGTGAGTGTGTGAAAATGCAGTCCTGTTAGCAGCACACAGAAGGATACAAGTTGTTAGAGGGACAAAACATGACATGTGGGTTTTGCTTCCTGCTGGCTTTTTTGTAGCCATCTCTAAGCACTTGAGTGATAAAAAGCAGCAAATGTCACGGATTCCTTAAAGCCTGATACACACATTTGGATATTTCACAAATATGCACACACATCCTCACTTTCTCGGAGACCACAAGGGGCATTTTCTACTTGCATACCTGGATCACAACCAAATAAAGAAGATTTCAGGAAAAGTCTGAGTTAAGTTGATCTTTCAAAGGAAGGCATCTTTCCTAAATCCTGCCACGGAGGAATGCAACACGGTGTTTTTGCATGAGGTAAGGCCCTGACTTCTCAGGGCTCAGTATTTTGGCACAGGAGGCAGACAGATACCAACTTGGCAATTTAAGAAGGCCATGTTACAAAGACTTGAAAAATGAAATCTAGGGTGACAGGAAAAACATTAACATCTGAGTTTCATAGCCTCTCTTCCTTCACTCCCCATCAAAGATAATTCTATTTTGCCAGTTTTATTCAGGTTCTTACTGTGCCGACTGGCACAGTTGGGGTTGAGGGGTGGAAGGCTGGAAATAAAAGAAGCTAAAACCAAAATGATTGATTTTGTTGAAAAAGGCAGAGATTTACTCCTACAAAGGAGAAAAAGCATACGCATGTAGCAAGTGGAACTCCGGGTAAACATAAAAGCCAGTGATATCGTGCTGTAGAGAGGTATTGTGGGGCTGGGGCATGTTTTACTTTTTGCTTTGCTGAAGGGAGTGAAGGATGGAAGGATGGAGGAGGGAAGAAGATTTCTGTTTAATTTAAATAAATTTTCTTTCACGAACCTGTGATCTTTTCAAAGGCAACAGTGAATTTTATTTTTGTTGATTGTTTTAGACACAGAACTGACATTTTATATTAATGAAATATTTTAAAAATTTTTCCCAAATGGAAAATATTTGTGTGGGTTTTGCAAATATAATTTTTAGTACAAAGGGCAAAGTATCTCTTTTTTAAAAATGCATAAATCTTAAGATCTAGCCAGTTTTTCTTAAAACTACAATAGTCCTATTAATTCTAATCACTCAAAACAATACACATTTAAAATATGTTTTAGTGTGAGCTGTTGTGTTTAAACATATTGATATTAGATGTTTAGAGGTAGATTAACTTTCCTGCTAAGACAGGAAAAGTTATGTCTTCTTCTCACTATAAACTGAAACTAAGAATATCTCCACACACAGACACATGCATAGGTAAGTGCTCACCTTTTTTCCAGGATGGATGTTATTCGATTTGTGTTTTCTAAAACCTTCATATCAGTTGTAAACCACCATAGCTTAATTCCCTGGAAATGCAGGAAGGACCATTTTTTGCTATTATATTCAGTTAAATTATGATGAAAAAATCCAAATGTCCTGATTATTTTATCACCAGTCCACTAGTCCATTAAATCCCAATATTAGTGGTTTCATGTAATTAAAATGCATCTGTACATTCCTTTCAGTGATCATGAGACAACTTCTAATTTATACAATCAGTGAATACAAATTTTAGGAAACTAGGGACAAACATCCTAAACCTAAAAATATCTCTACTTATATATTTGCACAAATCCTATTCAGCAAGCAAATCCAAATTTATATGTATATCATTTCCACCACTCACCATTCAATCCATCGACCCGTCTAGCCTCTCTTCTGCGTCATGTTATTTTGCGTCATTTGATAAAATTTAGTGCGTGTGACAGAGTCAGAACATCCGGGTTTTTCCTAGTAACTGGATATCCCTGTACAATCAGCATAAGTCATGTCACTTTTCTTATCTGTGAATTGGAGATAAAAATTATACATGCCTCATACATTCCTGTTGACATTTCTATACAACCTTGCATGGAGCATGCACAATACTGAACATAAGGGACCAGTACATGGCAAGGTCCAAAAAAAGGAAGCTGTTCTTTTCATTATTGAGTTAATGCTCCCTTTCCTTTCCCCTGCAGAGTCTCATAGAATAAGACTTTGTATTTCAACATTGATGCTTTTAGCTAGGCAAGTCATCATCAACATAAACAAATGTAAAATGCTCACACTATGTAACATGAAAACCACCCACTAGGCCTAATATTAGAATGCCTTGACTTTCCCAGACGTTTACATATTCTTCTCTACAGAAAACATTCACTGCAAATATCTCCATGAATTTTGGGACATAGATGAGAAACACAACTCTCTCAGTTCTCACCCTCACTCTCTCTTTCTCTCTCTCTCTCTCTCTCTCCCCCACTCTCTCTCTCTACACCTACTCTGTTTCTCAGAAGGCCATACACACTGAGTTTTTGGGGAAAAAAATGAGAACCTCTTTTAAAATTCCATCATTTTGGAGGGCAAATGAAAATATTCTATGTTTTGTGGTTGTGGTGGTTAATACTGAGTGTCAACTTGATTAGATTGAAGGATGCAAAGTATTGTTCTTGGGTGTGTCTGTGAAGGGGTTGCCAAAAGAGATTAACATTTGAGTCATCGGACTGGGAGAGGCAGACCCATCCTCAATCTGGGTGGGTGCCATCTAATCAGCTGCCTGTGCGGTTAGGATAAAAGCAGGCAGAGGAACATGGAAGGACTGGACCGGCTTAGTCTTCTGGCCTCCATCTTTCTCCCAGGCTGGATGCTTCCTGCCATCGAACAGCAGAATCCAAGTTCTTCGGCTTTTGGCCTCTTGGACCTACAGCAGTGATTTACCAGGGGCTCTCAGGCCTTTGGCCACAGACTGAAGGTTGCACTGTTGGCTCCCTACTTTTGAGGTTTTGGGACTTGGACTGGCTGCCTGGCTCCTCAGCTTGCAGATGGACTACTGTGGAGCTTCAGCTTGTGACTGTGTAATAAACTCGCTTTCACATCTACCTCTAACCCATGAGTCCCTTCCCTCTAGAGAACCCTGACTGATACAGTGGTATATTTGTATCTCTTTAAGATGCTGGGCTCAAATGCAGTAATTACTTCAATCAGGGAAATATTACTTCCACCAGGGAAATATAGTTAGACATGGGTCTAACTATAATTATTGTAATTGCTCTCACCTTGAGCAATTCCTTGATAAGATGGACACATTTTATCTTTTCTGTGGTCAGTGGCCCTGCTTCCTTCCCCTCTAAAGTGAGATAAGAAGGCTAGAGGGGGCTGGAATTGGGGAGAGTGGAAGAGGCAGTACCCTTCTCCAGCAGAGAGAAGGCTCTGATAAAGTTGCTTTATCTGCAGACGTGTCCTTCGGGAGAATGCTCTGGGCATATTTCTCAAAGGTAGATTTCTCCCTTTCATGCCAGATTCCTCAGAGGATCTTCTCTTGCTCTTTACCACAGAACCTGGTGGGATTCCTGGATGGAAAGCTCATGCAAGCCTGCATGTCCTCAAGGAAGGGACTCTCTCTCTCCCTCACTCTCCTCCCCGCTGTCAGGATCTAAAAAAACCAACACCATTTTAATGCAGCTGACAGCTAATTTTAATGCCTTACTAGCTCAAATGTAAAAAAAAAAAAATCAAAGAAAAGATAAAACAAAATGAAAGCTAAGCAATGATATATGAGGATAGTTTAAAAAAATTGACTAAAAAATTATTTCCTTTCACCCCAAAATGTCTAATCATGTCAATAGTGGAGAAAATAAGGGGGCATTTGCTATTCAGTGCCAGTGAAGACAAAATATTTTCTAGTGTAGCAGCTCCTCCTTCCCTTCAGGTGTCCTGGTATTTACTATAAATATTGGAGAAGAAATCTCATTATGACCTCTGTCCACTTATGGAGAATGTTTGAAAGAGGATACAGAGAGAGAGAGAAGGAGAGGGAGAGAGAGAGAGAGAACACCAGGGAGAAACAGAACAAGTGAAAATTTTCTGGTAATAATCAAGGCTTGCCAGAACAAGAATAGCTAATTCTGAGTGTCAACAGGTCTTACAATGCAATCACATTCTCTCCAATTTCCCTCTATCTTATACAGAGCTTTGTAGAGAGAAGATATTGAGAAAACATTTAGCGCAGACCGATGCTATATATAAAAGGTAGATTAGTTATTAACAGATATTATTAGTTCAGCTCAAGAAATTCAGAGCCAAAAATGGCCAGGAGATATGTCATATTTCTCAATGTTTCAGAGATTTTCTTGCACAAATATAACCAGAGTTGCTATAATATTTGGGATGTAGGTTATAGTGATATTTCTATAATATTTGGGATGTAGGTTATAGTGATACAAATACCTTTAGAAATATCTAGAATTCTCATTCTAAATGAGAATTACTTATGTCAAGCCCAATTTTGCAATAATTCTAGATGTTGCTGACATCCGTGTTACATCTGTAATACCTGTAACAGAGATATTCCTTTACAAGTTGTGTTTACTAGGCCATATAATCTTGTTGGTAGAAATAACAAAATAACAAAAACTCCTACTAGACATTTTTTTGTTTCATATCCACTAAATTTGCTGAAATTTCAGTCTCAAAAAATCCTTCCCATATAGCTCTGTAGAGGGTGTGGGATGGGATGGGTTAGAAAAAGATGAGATGAGACAGGGTGAGGTGGGATGGGAAAAGATGGAATAGTATGAGAATGGGATGGATGAGATGAGATGGAATGAGATCCATGGGATGGGATGGGATGAGATGAAATGTTATGAGAATGAGATGGATGAAATAAGATTTAATGAGATCCCATGGAATAGGATGGAATGGGATGAGATGAAGTGGTATGAGAATGAGATAGGCAAGATAAGATGGAATGAGATGCCATGGGATGGGATCAGATGGAATGGGATGGGATGGGATGGGATGATATGGGATGGGATGGGATGATATGGGATGGGATGGGATGATATGGGATGGGATGGGATGATACGGGATGGGAGGGGATGGAATGGGACAGGGTGGAATTGGATGGAATGGGATGGATGGGATAAGATGAAACGGTATAAGAATGAGATGGTTGAGATAAGATGGAATAAGATGCCATGCAATGGGATGGGATGGGATGGGGTGGCCAGGGATGAGGAGCAGAAGGGAAAATTCTCCACCTACTCTTCGTATGCCTTCGTATTATCCTCTCCTAACTAGCTCATGCTAATGATGTCTTTAGTCACTCTCCAAGTCAGAAATGACCATCATGGCCCTTATGACTATCAAAGATCCTGCTGCTACTACTGCTGCCAGTGTCCACTGTGTGACCTGTGCACACTGTGTGACCAGAGTCATTCATTCCCTACCAAGAACACTAGTAGGCAATTTGGTGTGTCCTAAATGCAAAGCTGTTGCCAACCCAAAGACCCCACTCTTAGTGTTACTTCCTTATTCACCAGCCCGGCTGCAATTAATATTTGGAGTATTCATTGCACCATGGAAATTGAATCAAGTATTACCTTTACTTTCAATTTGTCTTTTATTACTGCTTCTTTTCTAGAGGATCAGGCACAAATTCAGGAAGAATGACCCAGTGAGACTGTATTTTTATTACTTCTTCTCAAGAGACGTATTAAAATCAAGGGCAAGAAAATTATGTCTTATATCTAAGAAATTGGTATTCATTCTTACAAAGTGTAAGAATAAATGTAAAACTTAAAGTTCTGGTTTGCCTAGTCATGGTTCTCCTATCTCTTTAGAAAGTTTTTCTTTTCCAAACAACTGATGTGTAAGGAGGATCTGTGTGCAAGTTATCAAGGAATTGAGGAGGACAAATCTAATTTGCCTCGTTAAAAAATAAAATACATCATGCAGAAGTATTTGACCTAAAACTTGGAGATTATTTATTGATGCAGCAAGTATAAATGGGGCCTGAGTGGGGTGGGGTGGGTGCCATGCTTTTATGCACTCTGCAGATATCTGTTTAGTACCTCACATATGCTAGGTGCTATGATGTAGAGTTGAAGAAAGAAGATGCAGCCTTTTCCCTCTGGATCTACTAATCTAGTGGAGGAAACACAGTTGACACAAATAATGGTACAACTATTTTTGTAATTACTAATTGTCGTGAGTTCAATGATATAAAAGTGAAGGGTACTATGGAGTGATGTAATGAAGAAATTAATTTATATTGAGACCATTAGGGAGTATTTTGTTGAAGAAGGGGTCTTAAATATAAGATAAGATCTTGTTGAATAAAAAGTGACAGGAATTGAGCCAGAAGGAGCAAAGGGCAAAACTGAAGCCCTTGTGGATTAAATGTGAGGTCGTCCCAGGAACTCGAAGAAGACTCATGTGGTTGAACACAGAGTGGTAGATTACAGGGGTGAATCTAGAGACATGAGTATATTGTGATGTTGAATTTTATCTCAGGGATAATAATGATGCATTAAGCATAACTCTGTAAAAAGGGTTTCATTTTTCTGTCTATTTTGAACTACTCCTTTCAAGAGTCCTTAAAATGGAATTACTGAGTTTCAGGTATAAAACTTTAAAAAAAACCTCTCAGTATATGGTACTAGAAGGGCCTAAATTGTGTCTCCTCAAAACCGGTATCCGGAACCCCCCAAACCCTAGTGCCTCACAGTATGACTATATCTAAATATAGAGACTTCAAATAAGTGGTTAAGTTAAAATAAGACCATTGTCACAGGCCCTAATCCAGTATGACCAGTGTCCTTACAGTAACAGGAAGAGACCCCAGAAGAACATGCACACAGAAGGACACAGTGAAAAGGTAGCCATCTGCCAACCAAAGGGAAGTCTCAGAAGACACCAAGCATGCTGGCACCTTGATCTCGGACTTCCAACCTACAGAGATATGAGAAAATAAATTTCTGTTGTTTAAGCCACCTGTTCTGTGATTTTTTTTTTTTTTTTTAGGGTAGCTTTGGCAAGCTAATACAAGTGCCAAAGTGGCTTGCCAAGTGATATGGTTTGGCTGTGCCCCACCCAAATCTCATCCTGAATTGTAGCTCCCATAATCCCCACGTCATGGGAGGGACCTGATGGGAGTTAACTGAATCCTGGGGGTGGGTTTTTCCCATGCTGTTCTCATAATAGTGAATAAGTCTCACATGATCTGACAGTTTTATAAAGAGCAGTTCCCCTGCACACACTCTCTTGCCTGCTGCTATGTAAAACGTGACTTTGCTCCTCCTGTGCCTTCCGCCATGATTGTGGGGTCTCTCCAGCCATGTGGAACTGTGAGTCCATCACACCTCTTTGTCTTTATAAATTACCCAATCTCAGGTATGTCTTAATTAGCAGCATGAGAACCGTCTAATACACCAACAAATGAAAACAAGATATAATAGAAATAAGATCATATTAATCTGGAAACAAAAGCTGGTGATACATATGTTTATATTTCATTTATAGAAAAACTATGATGGCTGGTGGGAAATGTTCTAAACCTAAGGGATGCAGGAGGTGAATGCCTTGAGATGATTTTAAGATAGTCTCAAAACAGGTCAGGGCCTGAGTCAGTGTGGGTAGCAGGAGAGGAGAGGAGGAAAAGAACTGAAGATTTGGATATGGGAATTGAACAAACTTAATTACACCTGAGTTTTTATTTTTTGTAAGAACTAGTAAATATTTGTCAACAGAGATTACAATTTGAGGAAAAAGTAATTTTCTGCAAATAGGGAACTACAGTTACCCATGTACATTTAGAAAGATATTTCAAGAAAAGTTGTGCATACCATCTTCTCATTCTGCCAGAGAAAAATGTTTTCCAGAAAATTGTGTCATTACCACTTTTAGAGTCTGGATGAAAACATTCATTCTGGAATAGCTGAATAAATAATAAAAAGCAACAAATGTGTTACAGTCTGTGATGAAAACACACACACACACATATGCATACAGATATAACATTTCATTAAACCTTTGACCTAGGAGTAAGGAAGACAAAAAACGAAAACAACAACAACAAAACACAGTAAACTAATAGAAAGGAAAGAGAGAAAGATGGTGCCAACAGTAAAGGAACAGCTGTCACTGGGGACTAATCTGAACAGAGGAAACCTGGAGGATTAGGCTGAATTTCACTAAAATTGAAAAGAAATATTTGGTTAGTCACAGTAACTGGAGCACGTAGAAAGCAAGGAAATCACAATCCTAGGTGATTGTGGTGAAGTCTTAACACTGGGAAAAAATAGAAGACATCATTGGAGACAGATTGCAATAGAGTTAAAGTATAAGAACTCTCTCTCAAAAAAAAAAAAATAATATATATATATATATATATATATACACACACACGCAATGAGTAGTTGAAGGATGACTGAGATTGCAGAGCTCTACATCTTAGCTCAGGATGTTTGGTCTTAGGAAGAATGCTCATACAACCTTCGGTTTCATTTGCTCTCCTGCTAAACAAGGATTCTATTATGTAGGCCACGTAAATGGTGCAAAAACTAATGATCCATAGACGAATAGATTTAACTATGCCTGAAGTAGTGCTACATGGGTGAGCAGTAGCCACCTCTGTTACAACATGTATTTTAAACTGACATTCTCTGAAATATATTTTGTAGCTAAGCTGTATATATTATAAGACATTTTCAAAATGAGGAATACATGGAGAAGTTGCTACATTTGATCAATACCCAATGAGTCAATTCAGTTGGCATCTGTCAAAAATACTATAGAGATGGAATTGTAGTTCTTGGAAGCATAGATTATTCACAAGTTTCATAAGAGCCAGTACTGTATTGGGTAAACGGTCTAGAAGAAAGTAAAAGTTAGTAACATTAGGACAATCCATTTTCCAGGCAACAAATCATTCAACTGTATGATTACCATGCACTTCCAAAGGCATTTAGGTTTTCTTTCGAAAGAAACAATGTGTTTATTTCTTTAATAATTTTGAATCATTGAAATAAGCAAACACATTCCAGTGTACCCAGTGGGAAGTACTTTGCTTATAAGATCTTGGACACTGGATCCAAAGTGCTGTTTTGAAACAGGCATTAAGGGTAATGTCATTTAAAAGTGACATCACAGAGTCCAGATTTCTTCTGTATTTACATTTATGTGAACACATCTCTTGCTCTTGACACTGGAAAGAAACTACTATTATCATGGTTCTTTTCTCTCTTTAATGATTGATATTCAAGGTCAACATACTGCAAACTACATTTTTTATTTTATCTAAGTAAACTCATCAAAGGTAGTAAAGTCAGGCATCACGTGCGTTTGACCCGTAACCTGCAGTGGAGCCACTCAGCAGATCCCAGACATGATCAACTAAACCACAGTCAACCTGCCAACCCACGATCATGGTGTGTCCGGAATTGGTTCCTTCTGGTGGGTTCTTGGTCTCACTGACTTCAAGAATGAAGTCGCGGACCCTCGTGGTGTTACAGTTCTTAAAGATGGTGTGTCCAGAGTTTGTTCCTTCAGATGTGTAGATGTGTCTGGAGTTGTTACTTCCTCCTAGTCAGTTCATGGTCTCACTGACTTCAGGAGTGAAGTCACAGACCTTCGTGGCCAGCGTTACAGCTCATGAAAGTAGTGGTGACCCAAACAGTGACCAGCATCAAGATTTATTGCCAAGAGCCAAAGAACAAAGCCTCCACAGCACCGAAGTGGACCAACTACACCTGAGTCGCTTGCCACTGCTGTTGCCGGTGGCCCGCTTTTATTCCCTTATTTGGTCCCGCCCACATCCTGCTGATTGGTCCATTTTACAGAGTGCTGATTGGTCCATTTTACAGAGTGCTGATTGGTCCATTTTACAGAGTGCTGATTGGTCCGTTTTTACAGAGTGCTGACTGGTGTGTTTACAAACCTTGAGCTAGACACACAGCACTGATTGGTGTGTTTACAATCCTTTAGCTAGTCAGAAAAGTTCTACAATTCCCCACCCCACCCAGAAGCCCAGCTGGCTTCACCTCTCAATAGGATAAAGTTTGGTTGCCTTAAGTCATTCAGAATGGGATAGATGCTATACAGTATTATTGTGGCAATAGCTCATTGATATTTGAATCAATGGCTGAGAAAGATTTTGTAAATCTAAAATGAGGCCAAAATTCACAAAGATGTTTAAATAAATCATGCAATCACTAAGCAAAAAAGAAAATTAGAAAATTAGGATAGCATAGATAAAAATAGGAAGATTTGAAGTAATAGCATTTGACTAAATCTCAGATTAGTGTAGTGAGCTGTTGTATGCGTCAAGAAATCAGACTTTTTAAAAAACAAAACAAAACCCTGCGGATCATCAGTGTGTCAAGAACACCAGCAGCAGCCTTGTCTTGTCTGAGTTCTGTATGCTCTACTGAGATTGAAACCTATATCCCTACTATTGCTCATAAATTGACCATTTAAAAGTTTGTCCTAAAATCAGCACAATGGCTATTGGATTTGTTAGGCAGAGAACAGAATAAAATTAAGTAGTCCATTTTAAACAGGCTGAATTTTACAAAGAAGCCAAAAAAGGGCAAAATCATAAAGGTGGGAGAATCTTAAGTAAAGAATATAAACCTGTTTCATTTACACCAATAATGATATTGATCTCCCTGGCCCGAATCTGCTTTGCCAGCTGAGCCATCTGATATCATGACACACCTCACCATGTAAATTCATCATTCTTGGTGATCCAGCCAAAATTTTAAAAACAGCAACATAAGGTAAAGAAAATGTATAATGGCCTATTTATCTTTACAATTTTTATTTTGAAACTACTTTCCCCTTAATTCAAGAACTTTATTATTAGCTATACTATTAAAAATTCATATCTTTCTGGTATTTTTTATATCTAGACTACTTGGAGAATCGTTCATTTATTTATTCATTAACTCAATGATATTTACTGAGAGCATACCAGCACACACCAAAGCAAGTGAGTGAGTGACCCAACAAAGAAACAAAACACTTCATGGTCCCTGCTCTCAAGAAAGAAAATGATAAGAATCAATGAAGAAAGAAGAACTACACAGGGTAAAATTTAATGCTTCTAAACAAGCTAAAATTGCAAGGTAGAGGAAGAAAATGTCATTGTACTTCAACTTCAGGGGTGAGGGACTGTGTCACAGAGGAAACAAAATGTTATATGACCCTTGGAAAAAAATGTGAAGTGATTTATCTGTACAGAGAACAGAAAAACCTTATAAACTAATAAAGTACAAGGTCTGTTGTGGAGGTGGAAGAATGCAGCATGTATAAGTAGTTGTGTTTAAAGAGATTTGGCTAGAGTGAAGCTGGATGAGTAAAAGTGACCAACAAAGCAGAAATCACGTGCAAAATGAAACTAAGGGCGACTAGGTTCAAGGGCTGTTGTGATCTGTAAACACATCAAACGGGGCCAGTTTCCAGAATCTTAATGACTTTAGGAGGTCAAGAGTTCATTAAAACCTAAGACCCCTAAAAGCTGACCTCAAGGTAAATTTCAGCTAAGGAAGATGCTTATCTCAAGTATGCAAGATATAACGTTCTGAAAATACTCTAGTAATCGAAACAGAGCAGTCCAGTTAAATGGTGGCTGAGCTAAGTGATTTTCGGTAGAAGAATTAAGAGGTAGATGGCCTATCATTCTGTAAAGTTGAGTGATTAGGCTGTGGGAAAAAACTCATCCATTCAAGGATAAACATGTACTTACATCCCACCATGTGCTATCTGGGCTCTGTGCTAAGAACTGGGGACACAACGTTGGACTAAGCTGGCAGGCAAGAAGGACTGTGGATTGGAAAAGAGAAATAGAGTTACGCTCATTTTTTCACACTAAATTGAAGTTTAATTTTCAAAGCATTTTCAAAACGTCCTAAGCACAGGGAGGATGGTGGATATTGTGGATACAGAGGCAAGTAGGATGCGGTGCTCATTTCCCTTCTTGGCCCTACCCGTTAAAGTCCTGTAGGCCAGCTGGAGGGTCCTCCGTTAAAGAAGATCATGAGTCCTCACCAATCACACACATGCATTTTAGCCACAACAGTCTGCAAATACACTGAATTTATCGGTAAGAAAGTGAAGAAAATGTGATGTAAGCCAAATTGGCAAGGCAATCAGGTCCAGAGGAAGGAACTGTGAGGCTGGTACAGGAAGTTGAAGAATTTGGGTGAGGAATGGCATTGCTGGATGAAGTAGAGCAGTGCACGAATCATGACTGAAAATTACTGACATCCCCTGGGATGTTCCTTTAATGGGATGCCCAAGTTCACACTGCCACTGCAGAGGCGACTCAGTAGAACCATTCTGCAGGATGCAGGGCCTCCAGATATGGACCTGGTTTTCCAAAACAGGCTCTAGACTATAAATGGAGTGTTGAGAGGTAAAAGAGTAGAGGGCAAGCCAAAGGAGGCAAATAGTCTTGGACACCAACAATCATGGGGTCTCTTCAAAAGATCAAAACCAATTTAGCGTCAGAGAAAAATGGGGCTGAAATTTTGAAATACTCAATTCGGCCATTTTTAATGCTAGAGAAATACTTGATTTCCAAGACCAAGGGATGTAGGAGGACTGTGTAACCTGGAAAATTAATGCAGGGATTAATTACAGGGGTGGGTGATTACAGGCATACAATTAGCCACAGGCATTGCGCAAGATGGATTAGAAAACATGTATTAGGCACATGGAGGTGAGTTAGGAAGGTCCTAACTGGAGGCTCCTGGTAGGATTTCAAGAATGTACCTTGGAATAAGCCTGTGGAAATAGGAAGGAATGGATGGATCTGAAAAAAAAAATTAAAGAAAGCCTGGGGAGGAATTAATGAGGGAAAGAATATAACAAGGAAGGCGGAAGGAAAAGATAGAAATAAGGCTTTTTTGGTAACAGTATTAATAAAAGCTATCATTTACTGAACTGCAACTCTGTGCCAGGCATGGTGATATGTGCTTTTATATTCGATTTGAATTGCAATCTGAATGAATTAAATAGCTATGCCCCAATGTGACAGCTACTAAATAGTCGTAGTAGACACTACAATGCTCTGACCAGACACCCTTAGATCCTTTGTATCATTGGACATGCGTGTGTGTACACATGTGCATCATATGCATGTGTTTGTGTGATCTACGTGTGTGTGTGCGTGTGCATAGTGTGCATGACATGCTGTGTGCATAGCTGTGGGTGTGCGTGGTGGGCATGTATGCATGTCTGTGTGTGCATGGTGTACATATGTGCGTGTGTGTGGTGTATGTACATGTGTGCATGTCTCTGTGTGTATGTTTGTGTGTGCACGTGTGTCTGTTTGCATGGTCTGTGTATGCATGCCATGCGCACTTACATGCCCGTTCTTCCCCCGTCTTTTGGGTGCCTTGCTTTTGATAACTAGCACCTGGCACTTTCTTCCATGGATGTGTTTGAACTGTGGGAGCCACCTATGTTTACAAAAAATGGAGGTACCCAGAAAATTACACCTTCTCCAGAACATATCTTAACTGAAACAAGACAATCACTGCCCCTTGCTTTAAGGTGAGGCAAACTCTGAGGTATAAGTTGTACTTCAGAACTCTCTGTGGAGTGAGGTGGGGCTGGGAATACACCTGAGCTCACAACAGAAATTGTCTTCTTTCCCCCTCCCTTTCCCCTGGCTCCCTTAGTGGTTTTTTTTAGAAGGAATTCCTCCAAATCGCTTGCTCATGAGTTGTCAAGACAGCGCTTACTTCTAAGGAATCAGACCTAAGAAACTGCTAGAACCGAACTTGAACCCAGGGCTGGTTCACTCCAAAACCGCTGCTGCCAACTCTGCATCACATCATGGTAAAACATGCAGAGAAAGTTAGGCCTCCAACAATCACCCCCTTAGACCCCATCTAACCCCTGCCTAACCCCCACCTAGCCCCAGGATGATTCCTGGCTAAAGCCACACTAGCTCTCCACATTATGCAAGTACTGCCTGGCGATGGCAAAATGCATGAAAACTAGGTAGTCAAACATGAAACAAACAAGACTAATAGAAACTTTCCAAGTTCCAAAATACTGAGGTTGAACCATGGTGCTTCCTGAGCTACAGAACAGCTCAGAATCATAGAAATTATTGACAAATGTTATGTAAGAAACTGAAGATTACTTTTTTTCCTCTAGAATCTAATAATCTATACTTGAAGCAGAGTGAGCTTGTGACATTTGCATGACACTCAAACGGAATATGTAGTAGGCATTTGGGAAGCAGGATGCAGTTTCCTAAGAAGTAAGCAATTTCAGATTAATTACTCTCTGACCTTCATATGTGGAGCCACCAAATCACTAATGTAATGCGTGATCTCAATGAATACGAAAGGATGGAAGCAAACTCACCAAACCGAGACAGCCAAGAAGCTTAAGTTGAAAGAACATTAACAATAGCTTAGAAAAGCAGGTCAGGGGATAGCAGCTACCACCCTAAGAGAATCACCAGGCCCTTGGCCTGTTTGGGCAACTTTCATCTTTGGAGGAAGAAAAATGCCTTGAGGTAAAACGCTCCGTAGTTTATACTATATTTTGTTTCATCACATTTTTAACTTGTATTTTAAGTTCAAGGGTCCGTGTGAAAGTCTGTTACATAGGTAAACACGTGTCATGGGTGTTCGTTGTACAAATTATTTCATCACCCAGGTATTAAGCCCAGTACCCAATAGTTATACATGTTTAAAATTATAGTCATTTCCAAAACATTGAAGTATCTTTTTTATTATATCTACTTTTACCCTAAATGTTCCCAAATATCTTATGAGACTTTATTTAACATATGTTTGTATTCCTTGTTTATCTTCTGACTAAATACTTGGATCCTGATTTTCTATAGGAAGAAATCTTTGCTGTTGAGTGTTGGCAAAATGGGTGAAAACTCAGGTAGTCAATGACTCTCCCTGAGCCTGAGAGAAGAATGTCTTTCACAGAGCCTTTTAGAGGGAGCCCATTGGTACAGCAATTGGCCAGATTTACTCATATAGTCTATTACAATTTTTCAAGTATTGAAAACCCTCCTTAAATTGTCCCACTGGATTCACACAGATATCCATTCAAGAACTCTATCATTTAATGAAACTTAGAAAAAAATCCCCTATTCTTCTCACAACAAGTAAGGTCATGCTTTAAGGTCAAGCATGCTATCCTAAGTAGAATTTCTTTTTAAAAATTAAACCTGGTAGATAGACACTCAAATCTGAAAAACAGTGATGTCAAGTTCTCTGGAAAATGATGTGCTTCCAGAATATAATCCACACTCCTGTATCTACTTTCCTGGCTCATGAGAGGAGTCATTCACTGTTTGAATAACCATTAGGGACACTCTAAAGGCCACATAAAGCCATGATTTTTTCTCAATTAGAAAAAGATAAGTGACAGAGAGAGAATCAAGGGCATTAAGATAAAGCATGTAAGGTGAAGGCTACAGTGCGACGTGTCACCGAGGAATTCTCAGAGCAAGAGCAAAGTTAGTCTGGACCCTGTGCTATGCCCGTGGATTGCAGATGGTGTTGGGATGAAGGGGTGTGCGTGCTGAGTCTTCCCAAGAGGCGGGTGAGCAGACGGGGGGCCCCTGCAGGGATTCCCATGGGCATTTCCTGAGAACCTGACAACCAAGTTGGCTCCAGCAGCATCAGCAGGTGGAAAGGTAGGGATGCAAAGAAGAGCAGGGGGCAAGCAGGCATTGTCAGCTGCCGTTGCTGAACCCTGTCACAATGGTTCTGTCATATCCACAGAGAAAAAAATGAACAAAATAGCTTTCCAAACAAGTGACCACGTTTCCTCCTCAACCTTGCCTGATAAAGTGAACATGAACCATAAAAGCATCAGAGGTGAAAAGAACTTGATTATGGGATTGCCTCTAAAAGTAAGGAAAGAGTCCTGTGGCCAGACCTCGGAGACCAGTCACCAAAGATGCGGTATGAGAGGGGAATGATGTCCTTCACTTAGGCTGTGTTCTTTTCTGTTTCCACACTCAGGAGGTAGAGGTGAGTCCACTGCAACCACTGTGCCTGTCCACCTTGTCTCTCCACGGAGCTAAAGCAAGAGGATTAATGGTTTCATTTCCTCTCACTCAGTTCTCGCTCCCATTTTCTTCCTTCCACCAAATGGACATTAAAGATCACCACTCTCGCCCAGGTGCAGTGGTTCATGCCTGTAATCCCAACAATTTGTGAGGCCAAGGCGAGTGGATCACTTGAGGTCAGGAGTTCAAGATGAGCCTGGCAAAATATAGTGAAACTCCTTCTCTACTAAAAATACAAAAGTTATCCAGGTGTGGTGGTGCATGCCTATAATCCCAGCTACTCCAGAGGCTGAGGCGGGAGAGTCTCTTGAACTGGGGAGGCGCAGGCTTCAGTGAGCCATGATTGTGCCACTGCACTCCAGCCTGGGTGAGAGAGCAAGAGAAAGAAAGAAAAGAGAGAGAGAGAGAGAGAGAGAGAGAGAGAGAGAGAGAGACAGGGAGAGAGAGAGGAAAGAAAGAAAAAGAAGAAAAAATCACTACCCTCCACATTTAGTAGCCAAGTGTAGATTATTACATATTTTCAGTTGTGAGGTTAGTTCTTCATCCTCCCCGGAGTTCCAAATAATACTTACACTTTTTCTCTTCCTCTCCAAGGCTGTGTCACACTTTGCAGCTTTGAAAGTATCCAAAGCAAACATGAGATCAGCAGTATCTATCTCAAGACATTTGATGCTACCGCTATGCAGGTTTGAGGGAGAGAAGGCAAAAGCAAAGAGGCCATTAACTTTCTTTTCCAAAATCACCTTTCTCATTAGATGTGAAAAATGTGTTTTAGAACAGCAGTTTATGGCAGTTGACTAGATAAAACTTCAGAAAGATAGTACACACAACGAAAGGTGAGACAAATTGCAGTGATAAGGTATGTCAGCAGAGGGCTGATGCTGCAAGAATCTAGTGTCTTTGTGTCTGTAGTCATTCATTAAGCAAGGTTATGTCAGTGTGGTTGGCACAGAGAAATGAACACTCCGATATACCCAGGAGCAGCTCAACATAATTGTCAGGACCTCTGGATTTCTGTAGCCTTTCCTCAGACTATGTATTGGCACTGATATGTTCATTTAAAAAATAATATGCCAGAAAATTACTTTAAAAATAATTATTTTTGGTAACTTAATAAACAATTTATGAACTAAAAGTAACTATCTCTCCACATTACAAAAGTGAGGATTTTATTTCAGAAAGAAAGTAGTCTGTTTTCACACTGCTATAAAGAACTACCTGAGACCGGGTAATTTGTAAAGAAAGAGATTTAGTTGACTCACAGTTCCACATGGTTGGGGAAGCTTCAGGAAGCTTACAATCATGGGGGAAGGTAAAGTGGAAGCAAGTAACTTCATCACAAGGCTGCAGGAGAGAGAGAGTGAGGGGGGAAGTGCCACACGTTTAAACCATCAGATCCCATGAGAACTCACTCACTATCCCAAGAATGACATGGGGGAAATCCACCCCCATGATCCAACCACCTAACACCAGGTCACTCCCCTGATGCATAGGGATTTATAATTCCACATGAGATTTGGGTAGGGACACAGAGCCAAACCATATCAAATATGTAATTATTAATTCTGAATAAGTATGAAAATTCAAAGGTGTTCCATCAGCTTAGGAAACATGGTTATGTTTCCTGAAGAAAATTTAAAATAATAATATAAGGTTTTTTTTTCAAATTATGTTTTCAATTTTAAGCTCTATCAGTATGTTTCTATATATACCATTATTATGGAATAGCATCGGTGTTCAATTCCTCACTTACCAGTGAAGCAGAGATAGGTTCATATTAAGGAAAATAGCAGTATTGCCCACAAAAAAATTAGGAAAAAGGCAGATTTTTATCTAAGAAGGTTTTCCAATGCTTTTATCTTATACCTGGAGAATGGTCACAGCTTCTCTTCATAAACTTTCTCTTGGAGAGGACATTACTAGCACACTACACATGAATAATAGGGATCTGAGATAAATGATTTCATTTTGCAATATTAAGTCTCTTAAATGTGAATGTGGAAAAATCAGAAAATAACTTCCACATAATCCCTAACCCTACCACCTTCCCATTGTATACTCACATACTCTGACCTCATTTCCATCTCCATGGATGACTCTCTCTGCTGCTTTCTAAGGCTAACTATTTGTTTTTTCAGTGGCTCTCATGCTCTCTCACCTACACAAGAATGTTGCCTCTGCAAATAAACTTCCTTATTTATCTACTGGATCATCCCTTGAGCCCAAAGATATGTTATACCTTCTTCCACTATGAAAACAAACAAGTTTTTAAAAATACCCTGACTCCACATCTCTCGAAATTAAGGCAAAAATAAATAAGTTATTTGAAACCAATGAGAACAAAGACACAATGTACAAGAATCTCTGGGACACAGCTAAAACAGTGTTTAGAGGGAAATGTATAGCACTAAATGCCCAGAGGAGAAAGCAGGAAAGATCTCAAATCGACCCCGATATCACAATTGAGAGAACTAGAGAAGCAAGAGCAAACAAATTCAAAAACTAGCAGAAAACAAAAAATAACTAATATCAGAGCAGAACTGAAGGAGATGGAGACACAAAAAAACCCTTCAAAAAATCAATGAATCCAGGAGCTGGTTTTTTGAAAAGATTAACAAAATAGATAGAGTGCTAGCCAGACTAATAAAGAAGAAAAGAGAGAAGAATCAAATAGACACAATAAAAATGATAAAGAGGAGATCACTGATCCCACAGAAATGCAAACTATCATCAGAGAATACTATACCTTCTAGGCAAATAGACTAGAAAGTCTAGAAGAAATGGATAAATTCCTGGACATATACACCCTCCCAAGACTAAACCAGGAAGAAGTAGAATCCTTGAATAGACCAATAACAAGTTCTGAAATTAAGGCAGTAATTAATAGCCTACCAACCAAAAAAAGCCCAGGATCAGATGGGTTCACAGCTGAATTCTACCACAGGTACAAAAAGGAGCTGGTACTATTCCTTCTAAAATTATTCCAAACAATAGAAAAAGAGGGACTCCTCCCTAACTCATTTGGTATCATCCAGATACCAAAACCTGGCAGAGACACAACAACAAAAGAAAATTTCGGGCCAATATCTCTGATGAACATCGATGCGAAAATCCTCAATAAAATACTGACAAACCGAATCCAGCAGCACATGAAAAAGCTTGTCCACCACAATCAACTCGACTTCATTCCTAGGATGTGAGGCTGGTTCAACATATGCAAATCAATAAATGTAATCTATCACACAAACAAAACCAGTGGAATAAAAACATATAATTATCTCAATAGATTCAGAAAAGGCTTTCAATAAAATTCCACACCCCTTCATGCTAAAAACTCTCAATAAACTAGGCATTGATGGAACGTATCTCAAAATAGTAAGAACGTATCTCAAAATAATAAGAGCTATTTATGACAAACCCACAGGAATATCATACTGAATGGGCAAAAGCTGGAAACATTCCCTTTGAAAACTGGCACAAGACAAGGATGCCCTCTCTCACCACTTCTATTTAAAATAGTATTGGAAGTTTTGGCCAGGGCAATTAGGCAAGAGAAAGAAATAAAGGGTATTCAAACAGGAGGAGAGGAAGTAAAATTTTCTCTGTTTGCAGATGACAGGAGTGTATATTTAGAAAACCCCATTGTCTCAGCCCAAAATGTCCTTAAGCTGATAAGGAACTTCACCAAAGTATCAGAATACAAAATCAATGTGCAAAAATTACAAGCATTCCTATACACCAATAATAGACAAACAGAGAGTCAAATCATAAGTGAACTCCCATTCACAATTGCTACAAACAGAATAAAATACCTAGGAATACAACTTACAAAGGATGTGAAGGACCTCTTCAAGGAGAACTACAAGCCAATTCTCAAGGAAATAAGAGAGGACACAAACAAATAAAAAAGTATTCCATGCTCATGGATGGGAAGAATCAACATTGTGAAAATGGCCATACTGCCCAAAGTACTTTATTGCTATCCCCAACAAGCTACAATTGACTTTCTTCAAAGAATTAGAAAAAACTACTTTAAATTTCATATGGAACCAAAAAAGAGCCCATTGAGCAAAGACAATCCTAAGGAAAAAGAACAAAGCTGGAGGCATCACACTACCTGAATTCAAACTATACTACAAGGCTACAGTAATCAAAACAGCATGGTACTGGTACAAAAACAGATATAGACCAATAGAGCAGAAGAGAGGCCTCAGAAATAATGTCACACATCTACAACCATCTGATATTTGACAAACCTGACAAAAACAAGCACGGAAGAAAGGATTCCCTATTTAATAAATGGTGTTGGGAAAATTGGCTAGTCATAAGCAGAAAACTGAAACTGGACCCCTTCTTTATACCTTATACAAAAATTAACTCAAGGTGGATTAAAGATTTAAATTAAGACCTAAAACTGTAAAAACCCTAAAAGAAAACCTAGGCAGTATCATTCAGGACATAGGCATGGGCAAAGACTTCATGACTAAAACACCAAAAGCAATGGCAAGAAAAGCCAAAATTGACAAATGAGATCTAATTAAACTAAAGAACTTCTGCACAGCAAAAGAAACTATCATCAGAGTGAACAGGCAACCTACAGAATGGGAGAAAATATTTGCAATCTATCCATCTGACATAGGGCTAATATCTAGACTCTACAAGGCACTTAAGCAAATTTACAAGAAAAAAAACAAACATCCCCATCAAAAAGTGAGCAAAGGATATGAACAGACACTTCTCAAAAGAAGACATTTATGCGGCCAACAAAGGTATGAAAAAAAGCTCAACATCACTGGTCATTAAAGAAATGCAAATCAAAACCACAATGAGATACCATCTCAAGCCAGTTAGAATGACGATCATCAACAAATCAGGAAACAGATGCTGGAGAGGATGTGGAGAAATAGGAACACTTTTACACTGTTGGTGGGAGTGTAAATTAGTTAAACCATTGTGGAAGACAGAGTGGTGATTCCTCAAGGGTCTAGAACCAGAACTACCGTTTGACACAGGAATCCCATTACTGGGTATATACCCATAGGATTATAAATCATTCTACTATAAAAACACATGCACACGTGTGTTTATTGCAGCACTGTTCACAATAGCAAAGACTTGGATGGAACAACCCAAATGCCCATCAATGATAGATTGGATAAAGAAAATGTGGCACATATACACCATAGAATACTAGGCAGCCATAAAAAAGATGATTTCATGTCCTTTGCAGGGACATGAATGAAGCTAGAAACCATCATTCTCAGCAAACTAACACAAGAACAGAAAACCAAACACTGCATGTTCTCACTCATAAGTGGGGGTTGAACAATGAGAACACATGGACACAGGGAGGGGAATATCACACACATGCGTCTGTCGGGGGTGGGGAGTGATAGCATCAGGAGAAATACCTTGTGTAGATGATGGGTTGATGAGTGCAGCAAACCACCGTGGTACATGTATACTTGTGTAACAAACCTGCACATTCTGCACATGTATCCCAGAACTTAAAGTATAATAATAATAAAAAAGAAATATACACACATTAATGGTGCCATCCTGAAATTGTCCTTTTCATTACAACACCTTATTTATGTTAAAAAAAAAAAAAAAAACACACACACACACACACACACACAATGAACAATCACTTCACACACATCAGGATGTTGGTGTGTTATAAAAATAAAACACATGTATATAACATGCTATCAAAAAGACAAGGGATTACAAGTATTGGTAAGAATGTGGAGGAAAGGAAAGCCTTGTGCACCTGCTGATGGGAATGTAAATTAGTGCAACCATTATGGAAAACAGTACAGAGTTTCCTCAAAAAATTCAAAACAGAATAACAAGATGATTCAGCAATCCCACTTCTGGGTATATATATCCAAATGAAATGGAAATCAGTATCTTCAAGAGATAGCTGCATTCCCAAGCTTATTGCAACACTATTCACAGTAGCCAGGATATGGAAATGATCTACGTGTCCATTGATGGATGAATGGGAAAAAAGTGTGCTTTATATAACCTGGAGAATGTTATTCTAAGTGAAATAAACCCAACACCAAAGGGCAAATACTATATGATCTCACTTATATGCAGAATCTAAAAAGTCAAACCTGTAGAAGCAGATAGTAAATGGTAGTTGCCAGGGGCTAGGACTTGGTATGGGTAGGGGACAGAGTGATGTTGGTCAAAGGCTACAAACTTTCAGTTACAAGATGAATACATTCTGGAACTCTAATGTGTGGCATGTTGACCGTCGTTAGTAATGCTGTATCACATACTTGAAATTTGCTGAGAGAGTAGGTCTTAAGTGTTCTCACACATGCACATAACTACATGAGGTGATGGATGTGTTAATTAGCTTGGTTTCAGTAATCATTTCACCATGTGTATGTACATATGTATGTAAAATGATCATGTTGTATGCAGTAAATGTATACAGTTTTTATTTATCAATTATAACAAGAAAGCTGAAAAATAAAGGAAAAACTGAATGAAAAAACTGTCTGTACTCACTGAATTCCACCACTCCACCAAAGCTGCTCTTATCCACAATCTTCAAAATATCAACTCAAATGATCAAACGTTGGTCCTCCTCTTTCTTGTCTTCTCAGCAATCTTTACCCAGATGTTTCCTCCCTCGTTCTGGGAGCATTCTCTTGCCTTCCTAAACATCAAATCGTCTTCATTTTTTCTTCTTTTTGGTTTGTCTCACTCTTTCTAGTGGCTATCCCTCCTTTTTCTGAGACTTTGTAATATTCAAGCATTGAGGTTCAAGCCTTGAAGCTTTTCTCCTGTCTCCCTACTCATTATTGGTGTGGTATCATTTATATGACAGTAAGTGCCATGTTTACGCTGATGATTCCCACGGTAACTTCTATGATCTCAGCCTCACCCCTGAAATCACTACCATTATGTTCTCGTGTTCATTTTGCATTTCCTCTTGACTCCCTTCAGATCTTAAATAAATAAGCGAATGAATGAGTTTATGGAAAAGAAATCCTGAATAACTAACAGAAAAGATTCTCAATTTACACAGTCATCAGGGAGAGATGCAATAAATCACTAACAATACACTATTTTGTAACCTTTATAATGGCAGAAAATATTTTTAAAAAACAAACAACAAATCTGATTTATAAACTGATGGTGATGATATGGCAGAAATCAAGTCCAAAAAGACTCTTTACTCTTGAGACTAAGGAGAACTATCAGGCTTTTCCCAGTTAGCAGAAGATTACACACGCCCTACGACTTAACAGACTTGTTGTCATGTCTCTACACAAAGAAATGTTCCTGCAGGAAAAATAGATTGAGTAACTATGAGCAACTTTTGCCTGAAATTTGTATATGCAGAAATCAAAGTGACAAGTAGGCTCATTACAAAACCAATTACTTTGGTAAAATGTAGGAACAATCTAAGTTTATGTCAATAGTGGAATGGGTAAACTTTGACACATTTATATAATTTAACATAGATAACTAAAGTAAATTGTAAGACATAATGATAACAAAACCAAGTTGAAGAATATGTACATTTCTTAATGTGCTATGGAGTCATGTACGTTTATAACCACATAACTAATGGGCCTGGAAAGAAATGCACCATATTTAACATAATCTTACCTTTGGTGTATTGAAGGACAGAAAGGTCCAGGTAGACAACAAATAAAAGCCCAACTGTATATATAACATTTTATGTAATAAAAAATATTCTTTGAATTAAAAAAAAATCATGCTTTCAAGTGTTTTAAAAATTGTACAGCTAGAAAGAAACTAACATGTATCAATGACCTACTGTACTCAGATTCAGAAAGAGTATAGAGTCCAGAACCAGAATGCCTGGGCTTATATCCTGACCTTACCATTTGCTAGATAGATCACTTTGAACAAGTGAATTAGCCATGCTAAGATTTGGTCTGTATAAAAAACGAGGATAGGCCGGACGCGGTGGCTCACGCCTGTAATCCCAGTACTTTGGGAGGCCGAGGCGGGCGGATCACAAGGTCAGGAGATCGAGACCACGGTGAAACCCCGTCTCTACTAAAAATACAAAAAATTAGCCGGGCGCGGTGGCGGGCGCCTGTAGTCCTAGCTACTCAGGAGGCTGAGGCAGGAGAATGGCGGGAACCCGGGAGGCGGAGCTTGCAGTGAGCCGAGATCGCGCCACTGCACTCCAGCCTGGGCGACAGAGCGAGACTCCGTCTCAAAAAAAAAAAAAAAAAAAAAAAAAAACAGAAAAAACGAGGATAGTAATAGTTTCTATCACTTAGCACTGTTGTGATAATTTAATTAGAGGATTCATTTACAAAGTATTTCCTATATGCCTATCATTGACAAAGGCACAGTAAATATAAGTTATTATTTTTAGACTATGAACTCAGCCAGTCTGCCTCCCTCCAGAGCGTCCCCACGCTATTCAAGGAGAAAACCAAACTGAAAAAAAATAATAATTGGGATTCACCTTTTATTTTTTCTATCCTGAAACTATACCCATTGTTGATGAGGTCATTAGCAAGAGGAGCTGCAGCCTATTCTTGATTAATTAGCACAAGGCCTTAAGCATAGGTCAAGCTTGGTGAGCTGTTTCCCCTCAACTGACAAATAATATCATGTCCATAAATCTAAGCAATTAAAAGATACTATTTCATCAAGGATTCTTGTAAAATTTGAATATGAAATGTTAAAACATAATTGAAAAACTATTCATTAATGCAGTTATATTATTGCATAGTCTAAATTACACTGATACTAAGGTGAATGCTCAAACTGAAAATAAAAACATCAATTACCTGTCAATTTCATCAGGAAGATTATATATTAACCAGTTGGGGGAATTGCAATCAATGGCTTTATAAATACATAACATCAAATTTGCTGAATTTGAGTCTGTTTCTAAAATTTATACTTATTTTTTTCCTGAACATTAAAAAATACAGCAGAATTGAAGGTTAAGGAAGAGATAGGAAAGATTTTTGTGAGAATAATTTAACCTAGGAAGGATGTTCTCTGCCTGGCCTAGTTACCAGATTTCTGCTGAGGTGGCATTTCTTGGAGTGCTTGCTCTTGTGAACACATGCTTTTGTATTTATTCCCTAGGTTTTTCTTATTTCAACTTTTACACGGTTTCCTTCTATAATTCCTCGGGGGTCACCTGGCCTCTTTTTCAGAGTAAGTGCTTAGGTCGGTACTGAAGGCGAGCCGGTAGCCACCTGCGCTCTGAAACTCCCTCCCTCAGCCTTCATAAAGTGGCTGCAGGGCCCACAAAGCAATAAAACACCGCCACTTCTGGATACAGTATCCTTACTCTCTTTCTATTTCACTACCATCATCTGACTGAGTGAAAATACTCTAACCCATTTGCCATGTTTCTCGTGATAAAACCAGAGAAGGATAGAATGTTCAGGAGGGATTTAAACTGTCACAGACACAAGAACATTTCAGACTCAACTCATTTTGATTTTAAAGTGAAATCCATTTAGGTTGGTTTTCTCATCTTTACAGAGACCTCAACATCAAAAGGAATTAAAGGAAGAATAGAAGCTTGTTAAATGACAGGCATTTATACCTATGTACTTGCTACTGTGAAATAACCTATGAATATTTTTTAAAGACATTTCCAAAGATGTGATTTTTTTTATTTAACTTATGAATTTGGCAGTAATAAATTTACTAAGAAGCATTTTAATTGTGTGTTTCCATTTTTAGACATAAAAAGAAAACACATGTATAGAACAAAGAGAACAACTGCCCTTATCTCCAAACAGGTGTTTAGAAAATGTCATATATAGCAGAATGTTTAGTGTTCACTTAAAAGATAAAAAACCTGCAACTCCAGAAGGTAACCTGATTATTTCAGAAAGTTTGTGATTTTTTTAAATTAAAGAACCATTGTAAATTACAAAGGCAGGAGCATTATTATTAGAAATTATAACTGATGAATAGAAAAGTGAATCCTCCAATCCCAGAATGAGTTTGAACCTTGTAGCTATCAGGTTGGTTAGGAAATGGCATATAATCATGGCAGGACTATACAAGCCAATTTTGATTAAATTCTGTTTCTGAAGTGGAACCTATAGAAAAAAGAATATTTTCAGACACTCATCTTTTCAAAGTTCCTTTTGAAAAAGCTTGGAATCTAGCATTTAGCACTGACATACTAGCATTATTGCCTGTAATAGGTGGAAAGTGGTTTACAGAAAATGGAAGAATTCATTTTAAATGTTTGTTGTATTTTTATGATATTTTGATACATAAACTTCAACACAATGGACTAAAACTATATATTCATACTTCTTAAAAAGTATTTTAGTATTTCATAACTTAGCAAGATAGAAAAAAAAGATGACAATGTTATCTTTGGATATATAAACATATTATTCACAATGATAGCATGCACAATTTATAGTATTTTCTAATTATTTCAGCCAATCATTCCATGAATATTTATTTTGCATCTTCTATGTATGACATTGTGTTCTAGACACTGGGAATGCAAAAGTTAAAAAACAGACAACTCTACCTTCACACAGTGTATAAACAAGCAGAAACAACAAACAAGCTTGTGTCTGTGTACAAAGATCTTACATTGTAGACAGTAAGGACTAAAGAATAAATAAAGCAGAGAGGCAGGGGCATGAACTGCCATGGTTGAGAGTTACTGTTTTAGATAGGATGGCCAAGGATAGCTTCACTGGGAAGATGAATTTTGAATACACCTGCTGAAAGTGAGAACATTCACCATGTTGACATCTGTGGTTTCCATGAGAAGTGAATCCTGGTGGAACCGTAATTAAATCTGAGGCTCTTCCAAGATGCCAGAGTGCCCTGGTGCCCAAGGGATGGCAGAAAAAATAGGAAGTAGAAGAGGCAAAGAGACACTAAGTCATGTAGGGTTTAGCGTCACAAGATTTTGTATTTTACTCTGAGTGAGCTGAGAAGGCATTATGGACATTTGAGTGAGGAATGGCATTTTAGTTGAACAGCTGTGGCTGATTTTTGAGAAGATACTGCAAGGTGAAATGGTGGAAATGAGCTCAGGTTGGAAACGATTGATGTATTATAGCACTTTGGTAAGAGACGATAGTGAGTTGGGAGGGTGAAATGTGCCTGAATTCTATATATTGAAGCTGCCAGGATTTACCGACAAATTGGAATAAGAGACTGAGGGTGATAAAATTGAGAAGTCTCTGGCAACATCAAATTTGTGGGCCTTAATAATGTCGGGAAGGTGGATGCATACAACTAAGAAGGGAAGAACTACAGAAGCATCAGATCTAGGGAACTTGGGGACTCAGTTTTGAACATAGTAGAAAATGGCTACACCACTCTAGCACCCCTGTGAAAAATCTAAGTGTGAAATTCCAATTGAATAATTATCAGAAGACAGAGCACATATCTACTCATGAGACTGAATGAAATAAACTAGGGAATGAGGAAGGACAGAAAATATTTTCAAGATCTGAGCCTGGAGTAGTGCAACATTAAAAGGACAAGGAGATAAGGAGTAACAAGCCAAATAGAAGAGAAGAAATCGGAAGAAAAATAGAACAAAAACCAAGTTAGTGTGGCATCCTGAAAACTAACTGAAGTCAACGTTTCAAGGAAGAAAATTTTCAGATGCCTCAGGCAGGTTTTATAGGGTAAGGATCAAGAAATGGTCATAAGACTACGTGGTTTTTGGTACCCTTGACAGAAACTTAATAGAGATCATCCATAGAAGAATGGAAGGAGAGGCAATAAACATGGACAGACTTTTCTAGCACTTCAGTTGTAGACATAAGGACAGTTCCTGCAGGAAAAAAAAAAAAAAATGAGGGAATAAATGGAATTTTAAAGTGAGTGATATAATAGCATGGGAGTGTGTCAGTGACAAGGGTACATGGAAGATGTATGAAAAGGAGGGTGAAGGGGGAAGGGATGGAGCATTGTCCTTGGGGTGGGGGTAGGGAACAAGGGGTACCCTGGTGCCTGAGTGGAGGGTAAGGCTCCTAGACCATCTCCTATTACTCATCAATGTCATTTCATGAGAAGGGCTTATCTGACCAAGTTGAATTCCTCCCCACTCCAACTGCCTAGGCATGCCTTTTCCCCTTATGCTGTCATATTTTCCCCACATGTAAGAGTTAATTAAGTTCAACTGCGGTATAAATAGACCAACCGATGCATAACGGTTCGAGTCTAATAAGTTTATGTCACTCTCACATTTTAAGTTGAAGTGAATATTCCAATATTCCTGGTCACTGGGCGGTGGTTCTTTTCGTGGGGACTCAGGATGAGAGGTTCATTTCATTTGCAGTTTTTGTTTGTTTGTTTGTTTGTTTTCCGAGTCTTGTCTTGGTAGCAGCTGAAGAGAGGATGGAGGACGGAGCTACCTTACAAGCCTTGAGAAGTGGCCACACAGGGCTTTTGCCGACGTTGCAGCAGTGAGAGAAAGGGCCGCACCCCGTGTACATTTGAAAAGAAGGACAGATTTTGGTGGAAGCTTGCTTACCATGACATATTATACTGAAATTGTACAGAAAATTATCTATCTATTTTCACTGTGAAACTGTTAGAAGGTAGGCGCCATTAAAGAGCTTTGTTTCCTTTTATATTCCTAATGGCTTGACAAAATTCAAACATGCACTAGACACTCAGTAAGTATTTCCTAAATGAACAAATTTGAAGCATATATACTTTTTGGCCTAAAAGAGAGTTTCTCCTGAGCCAGAAAAGGCAGCTATCTCGGCTTTCAGGATAACGTATCCATCTGCCAATGCTATTTTGCTTTGCTTAATAAGCTTCAAATGTGGAATGTATTTTCCAGAATTTCCCACAAGATAAAAATAGACTTTAAAAAATACATGTTTTGACTATTCTGCTAGATGTATACAATGTTAAAGCTTCATTTGACATGGTTCCACATGTGTGAACTCTATTTTTTTGTCTTTTGATATTTCTTACTAGGTAAATGTTACTCGATTTAAATGTATCTTTTAAATATATAATAGCCAATCAGAAAGTAAATTTAAGATTTACTATCTAGAAGAGACTAATTGAGATATTTTTATTATCATAATACATTTAACTATTTTTTTGTCTTCTGATATTTTTACTAGGTAAATGTTATTAAATTTATACATACCTTTTAAGTATCTAATAGATAATAAGAGGATAAATGTAACATTTACTATCCAGAAGAAAGTAAGTGAGATTTTGTATTATTATAATATGTTTATTATTGTCTTTTGATATTTCTTACAAGGTAAGTGTTACTAAATATACGTATACCTTTACAACACATAATAGATAATCAGAGAGTAAATTTAACATTTGCAACCCAGAAGCCACTGAGTTTTTTATAACTATAATGTTTTTGACTCCTCAACCTGGTTTAGCTAATTTGACTGATCCCTACTACTGCTAGTATTGGAAAAATAAAAAATATATATATTAAAATTCACAGTTACAGTTAAGAGATACAGAAGTCACCTCAAACTCAGTTACCAATTTGAATGCTCTTAGGAATATTTAGGTAGGTAGAAATGATCTAAGTTACGATATTTTATATTACAATACAAAGTTTGGGAAATTTATATGGATCTGTTTTGAAATATTGCTGAGCATGTGTTGTGTTAAATATATGACCTCTAGGTACATGCTCATTTGCTTATTTAGATTTTCTGAAGTTTGAGCCTCAAATGATTGAGAGCTAATTGTGGTAATCTGCTTTGGGATAATAGCACTGAGTGACACTCAGGAGCCCCAGCTGGAAGACAACAGTGGCCATACGCTTAAGGTCATCGGATTTGTGATGCCTCCACCAGCTGTGCTCTAGAGCCCACTCTGGCTGCCTCTTTGTTTCTACATGTAATTCATAGTGTTGACATTTTGATTTATAATCGTGTCCAAGTCCTGAGTGCTTCTCTGGTAAGTGCCCAAGCAAATGAATGTTCTGAGGGGCTATTTTTGAAGTTAACTCACTTTTAGTCAGTCTATGGACAAAGTCTAGCCTCCAACAGTTATCACTAATGCCAAGAAGTATTCATAGTGAAATTCCAAAATTTCTTTAGCTTGAATTTTGTCAATGATTCAACTGGACTTCGAGGTTACCTTACAGCAGAACCAAAACTCTGTGTGAGTCTAATTAAGCAAGTCAGTCTTTTCATTGAAATGGGTTCTGGGTGAGATGAGGTGGGTAAGTTTCCTCTCAGAATGAATACATGTAGTTTTGGACACCATTCTGAAAAACATCTTTGTGAAATTTTCCTAGAACTCCTGAACCATAAACTACTAAAGTTTTTAAAAATTGAAGACCCATTCAAGTACTATTGCCAAGCCACTAGTGGTATCTAACATGATCATCCAAGCTATTTGTTCTGCCTTCGTCTTCACAGTTTTCATTATAACTTCTTCAGTTAATAAAGATATTAACTTTGATCAAATTTGGAAATAGAGATGAAAAAATGCACTGGTTTAGGCAGTAGATCTTTGTCCACTGTTGCCATGGAACATCACAATATTATTGAATCTTTATTAAGTGCTCACAACACGAGATGTGCAAATTACTCGATTCATATTCTCCATGTTAATTCTAACAAACAATACCTATGAGATGTTATATTATAGTAGCAATAAGGTAATACTACGGATAATTGACTGTGGAAGGAACTGAAGCTTCGAGAATTTAACAATGAATTGCGTCTCAGCTAAAAATATGGGAGAAGCAGGATATAAACCCCAGCCCCCAGCTATAGACTTTTCACCTCTACGTTGTATTTCCTTGATTTAAAGTATCACACATTTTTTAATCTGTTGGCCATATCATTTTCTTTAGAATGCAATCACTGCCCTATTTTCATCTTTGGATGCCTACTTATGTTTCAAAGTCCAATTAAAATAAATATACAGATAATTTTTATGGCAAGGATTGGCTAATTTTTCACCACAATTGAGAAGACTTATATTCTTTATTCCTTCCTTTGTTCACTACTAGACCGTATTTCCCAGGCTCCTCATATCTGATTGGGACCACAGGACTGTTGTTTGTGGAACGTGGAATGTGTGTGGGAGGGTGGGTGCCACTTCTGGGCCTGATCCTCTCACATGTCCTCCTTACACAATTCCTATGCTATCTTTTTTCACCTCTTGACTGGAAGCACTGAATTCAGTAAAGGACACCAAGACTTTACAACATGATGGAACTAGCCTACGTCTTCAATTCACCATGTGCCTGCTGGGAACATCTACGATGGATTTTTCATGGGTTTGTATCATACTTTTATTGTCTTAAGTCCCTGAGAATTATTGTTTTTGTGTGTATGATAGCAGTTGATGCCTACCCTGCCTAAAGCACCATTTAACCTTGATTATCCATTTTAAGTTTACAATGTATTTTCCCACAAGTAATATCCTATTTTAACGTTACAACACTCATATGACATGAGTACAATTAGTGACTCTTATGAGCTGCTGTTTTACCCCCAAATGTATATATCAAAGTGCTAAACCCCAGTACCTCAGAATGTGATTGTATTTGGAGATGGGTCCTTAGAGAGGTAATAAAGTTACAATGAGGTTGTTAGGATGGACTTGAACTTACTATGACTAGTGTCCTTGTACGAAGAAGAGATTTAGACACACCACATGGGAAGACCACATGAAGACACAGAAGAGACAGTAGCCATTTGCAAGCCAAGGAGAGAGGCCTCAGAAGAAACCAACCCTGCTAACACAGTGATATCAGATTTCTGCTTTCCAGGATTTTAAGAAATTAAATGTCTCTTGTTTAAACCTTCCAGTGTGCAGTACTCTGTTATAACTGCCTGAGCAAACCAACACAGGGTTGCTCTCTGATGAATGCATGAAGCTTAGAGAGAAAAAGGAACTTTATAAATGACATATGAAAATAAGTAGCAGTATCAGGCATCAAACTCAGTTTTTGAAATGCCACCAGCCGACATTTAGTATTTTCTCAGACCTGTACAATAAAGATTCTAGTTTGATAATTTCTTCTGATTTCTATGTTGTTTACTATTTTTACCATTAATTTGGAATATTTATAATACCATAGTTATTTATTTTTATAGTTTTCCTTATATTTTAAGCTTGTAGTAGGCAAAGACCATATTTCTAAATATTTATATCACTTATAGCATATGAACCAAAGTCTAAAGTTGAGAAGTCAATGATCAGACGTTAAAATGTAACATAAGCGGGGTGAATAACATATAATGAGGGAGTCGAAAACCAATGTCATAGGTTATTCATGATGCAATACAAGTATGTAGCAACATATCAGATGATTTCATGTAGTTTGCTTGTAAAAATATTTGTCAAACATGTATTTCTTCAATATTTAAAATGTGATTTCTTTTTCCTTTTATTTTCTTTCTTTTCCTTTTTTAGCCAAAAGGTTTTTGTGAAGACATTTTAAGTTGTATGTATAGATTGAGTCTGCATTGTTTTGCAATTCACACTTATCCTTATAAAAAACTTTATATGTTTTTAATAACTTGGAAATTAACGTTGTTATATATATTAGCATAGCAGTATATGTAAATACAAACCTCACACTTACCCTTTGCTTCTATATGTGGGATTAGAAAAGCTCTGTTCAAATATTTATTGCATTACTTATCCTGATTCCTTTATGCGTCCTATTTGTTTGATACTATCTCACTATAAATGTCTGAGGCAGAGTTCCTTAAAATTATGATTGTCATGGTAACTACCAGCTACCACTGTAATGGTAACCCTGGTAGTGTGGTTTCCTCTAAAATATTTAAGGCTGGAATAGCAAAAAGCGAAATAAAATGACTTTCTAATAACAAATTAATTTAAAAATAGATTCATAAATCTAACATTCCTGTTTGTCACTTTTGAAACATTATTAGCTTGTAAAACATAAAAAAATTAGACAAAAATATATGCATGCTGACATAAATTAGATTTCAAAAGCATCATTTTTAATAAAGGCTTTTAACTGCCTCAGTCTGGAAATAGTCTGCAATCTGGTTGATAAATATGCGGCAAATGACAAATTAATATGTGTTGGCCCTCATCAACATCGGAGACAAATGTTATTATAATGTTTTGGACTCTGCTCAGTTTTGTCTGTCTGGAGAAGGCTGTACAAATGGCAGAGCGTCTGCAATTCAGAGGGACGAAGCTGCCCTCTATGTGAAAACAGTGTGTGCTGCACCATGCAATAAAAAGTGAAAGGTTAAAAGATTTAGAAAAAAACACATTTTATTAATCTGCCAAATCCATTAAAACCCTTAAAGATTGAAAACAAGGACTATGTAACTGAGATCCAATAGGACCTGTAAAATCTCAATGGAACGAGTCCATACTTTCCCTGTGGATTGTCTGCTTCTAGAATTCAATACTCTACTAAATGTGTCTCTCTTAAAATTTTTCATCTATAAGCTTTTAAAAATGGAATAAAACTACCTTTTGAGAAAATGTAGAATAATACATAGAAAATATAGACAATTAAAATGATTTTAAACATTTCTGATATCTTAGACTGTGTATAAACCTAATAATAAACCAAACTATTTTCTTATTCTCAAAATATTTCTATAAAACAAATGTTTTTATGAGTTGCCTCAGAGTTCTCTTTACCAGGAAAACAGGCCTGTTATGACATATGTAACATCAAGAGTCCAGAAATATGCCCATGTCTCAAGTCACTCATATTAAGTAATATTTTTATGAGTTTTATTATTCATATTTCTATTTTCTCTTCTATATTTAGATTGACAAAAGTGATTACTAGGACTTCATATGGAAAGATGCTATATTATATTATTTGATTACTATGGATTTATAAATAGTTGTATTTTAGTCCCAGATGTGTCCATTAATGGATGTATTATTCTGGACAAAAATAGAAAAATTTATAGTATATCAAACAGACTTCTTCCAAAGATTAAACATATCTCAGAGCTAAAAAACACTTTCTCAGCAAAAGGCATGTAGTAAGTTATTAATGAATATTGCATATCCTTACTATTAATATTGCTATGATGTAAGTTTTTGTCTCGAAATCTGGAGCACATCATAATGAAAGTACTCTTTTCCATTGAGATGGTCTTGCTTACGCTCCACCCCAGCATGTCAAAGTAATAGTGGTCAGAATATTGTGCCACAACTATTGTGTTTGACCCTACCATTTCCAATTCTGATTTTCACCTAGCATGGGATCACTACTATGTTTGTCTTCAGATCTGCCTTCCCCCTTTCTGCTTAAAAATTGCTCTGGGAGCTTGGGAATTGAGTTTGTTCAGGGTTAGAGAAAGCCTAAAGCTAGTAATATTCTACAAGTGCATGGCTGTGTGCAAATACCATTACAACAAATATTAAAACATCCCCCATATAACAAAGATTTCCAAATTCTTGCCAATGGCACTTCTGGTATGAACTACAGTCAATACAACTAACTTTCAGTGCATAAAAATAATTTGGGGGTATTTTGAAAGTATTTCATTATTATAAGAGAGTATCATCTGCAATTTATTTCAAAATTAAATAATCGATCAATTTTTACTGATCACCTATTTTGTGTTTTTGTATAAAATATGCACCAAGTAAAATGTTTTATAGAGTAAAAGAGGGAGTTATAGTGCCCATAATGACTTCTGAATATATAGCTAAACCATAGATTAAAACAAAGTTAAAACTTCAAATTTTCTATAGTCTGAGAAGATTCAACAGTGCTGTTATATGCTCCAGTGCATGGAATCATATGAACAGAACACAAAAAGAAGGAAAATTCTTCTGTATCATATAGTGGAGAAAAGAGGAGTTACTAGCACACAGGAGTTTCCTACCTGATTCTGCCACATGACCGCCAGCAAATCATTTTACTTATATATGACTCCAGACCTTCATGTATAAATTCAGAGGTGTTCTTATTCTCCAAGTTTCTCCTCTCTCTGTAAAGCTAAAGTTCTAATTTTTTTAATAAACAGAGGCTTATCTTCAGCCCATACCATAGCTATGGTGGCCCCAAATCAGAAAAGAGGACCAGGAAGCCTCAGTAGGTCCTGAGGCAGGTACATGTATTTGGACTAACCTGCAAGATAGCCGAATTCTACTCCAATATACCGCGATACCCTCTACGTAAGCTCAAATGAACATATGACCTTTTTTCTCTCAATGTAAGTAAAGATTAATGATGTCTTCTATTATCCTTTACATTGTGCAGTTGAGAATGAGCCATTGTAAATCAAGCCAAGCTTGATTTATAGTAGGTTAATAATAGCATCTTTGTAAATAAGATAACTGCAGTGCTTATATGCTTAAAAGATCCATAAATACAACATAGGTTTCAATGACACTTTATTTTAAATCACTGAGTAATTTAGGCACTAAGGAGAATCTGAGGATTTTTATAAAGTGAAAAAAAAATGAGTGAAACCAAGAGTTTTAATCAAACTGCTAGGACTTGACTATTCCATGAAGGGTGAAAGTGGGAGAGGAAATGACCTAACATTTACCCAGAGCCTTCTTCTCTATGCCAGACATTCTGTTATACTTACTATTTTTCTCATGCTCAAAATGTGGAATTTGAGGCATGAGGGGGTTATGTCATATGTCCAAAGTCAAACAACTGGTGTACTGTGCAACAAGCATTGGATTCCACGTAAGTTAGTCACTACAGTTTGTGCTCTTTCTACTATGATGTACTAGCCTACTAGTTGTCACCTTGGAATTCTCTAAATTTATGCCAATAATTAAGTTAATTAATACCCAAACTTGCCTGAAAGTTTCTTTTTTAAATTCCCTTTAAATTATGCACGCACACACACACACAAACACACACACAGAAATACACACACACACACACTGACAGTCACATATGCACCCATTCCATCAAATTATTTTCATAACCATAGTAGTATCTCAGATAGAGTCTTTTTTCACAATGTTAAATTTCTTTATTGTCTTTGGATGACTTAACATCAATATCATGTTATCTGATATAGTTTGGCTGTGTCCCCACCCAAATCTCAGCTCGAATTGTAGTCCCCATAATCCCCACATGTCATCGGAGGGAGCCGGTGGGAGGTAAGTGAATCATGGGCTTGGTTACCCCCATGCTGCTGTTCTTGTGATAGTGAGTGAGTTCTTATGAGTTCTGACAGTTTTATAAGGTGCTTTTGCCCCTTTTGCTCAGCACTTCCCCTTGCCGCCACTGTGTGAAGAAGGACATGTTTGCTTCCCCTTCTGCCATGATTGTAAGTTTCCTGAGGCCTCCCCAGCCATGCTGAACTGTGAGTCAATTAAATATCTTTCCTTTATACATTACCCAGTCTCGGGTATGTCTTTATTAGCAGCGTGAGAAATGACTAATACATCATCTTTGTAGGATCTATCTGAATAATATTTGGCTCCAGGGTGGCACAGAAGACAAGTTTAACATTTGGTAGAACTAGTAAAGGAAAACCTACAAATAACAAATGTTTCTCATCTAGATCAATGTGCCTTGGTCATCCATACTTGAGAACACATGCTTTGAGATGGATTTAAATTGATCTCATTAATATACTGCATGTCTAAACTACAGAATCTTTATTAAATATTAAACAAAACTATTTTCAACATGTTAGTGCCTGTCATTGCTAAGTTTGATCTTAACTAGTCTTATATGCATGTACGAAACTTATGGTTACCATATACCATATATAAAAAATGAAATAAAATTATATATGGTAGGAAAAAATAACATTCAAAAAGCAAAAACATTAAATTTTCTTAAAAAGGTAATGACTACAAAGAATTCTATCTGACTTTGAGAAAGACTGAATGGATAGTAAGAAGGTGAAAAATCAGGGGCTTTCTTTCCTACACTTTGCCTCTATTCTAAATAAAAATCCATTATTTTAATCAAGGAAACATTTTAGTTAGTCTGAAAAGTTCACAGAGATCAAGACACGGGACTTAAAAATTTCACAGAAGGGAAGGTAATGTTGAGCTCTAAATGGAAATTCAAAAGTTACAAAACCACTCTTAATTGCCCTTTGTAACACTAATACTGCCTGAGCACTGAGCCCCACCTCCTGTCACATCAGCCATGGCATTAGATTCTCCTAGGACCCTGAACCCTACGGTGAACTGCACATATGAGGGATCTAGGTGCATTCTCCTTCCAAGAATCTAATGCCTGATGATCTGTCACTGTTTCCCATCACGCCCAGATGGGACCATCTAGTTTCAGGAAAATAAGCTCAGGCTCCCACTGAATCTACATTATGGTGAATTGTATAATTATTTCATTATATATGACAATGTAATAATAATAGAAATAAAGTGCATAATAAATGTAAAGTACTTGAATCACCCTGAAACCATCCTTTCCTCATCGGTAGAAAAATTGTCTTCCATGAAACCAGCTCCTGGTGTCAACCAACTTGGGAACTGCTGATATAATTATATGAATTTTATTCCATGCTCAGAGGATTATCATGAAGGGTAACAAATTTAATCTTTATTTTAATGTAATCAACCAATAATTATGAAGTGCTTACTATGTCAAGCATGGTTAGAGAGATTTTCTTAAATTTGCCGCTATGTTCATACCTATTACCCATCTTTTTCACTAAATCCTTTCAAATATGTAGCATCATTATTTTAAAGTTTTTCTCTGATAATTACAATATCTTGATCATCTGTGTGACTAGTTCTGCTGAAATTTTAAGTGTGAGTTACATTTTATTGCTTCTTTAGGAATCATGTAATGGTTGATTAAATGTTTACAAGAACAGCAGGAAGTTAAATAAATAACATTATCTGGAAAATTCCATGACTTTTCTTTTATCAGGCCTCTGGTTTGCAGATTTGAGCCATTGTCTATAATTGAGATAGACTGGGGCTTTGTTGCTGATTTAAATTTAGTGCAGCTTGAATTCAACTCAACTCATCTGAGGCAAGTATCAGGGTCTTCGCTCAGCAGAGCTTGGGCTTTAGTGCTCCAAAGGGTGTCTCCATTCTCCCACACTCCAGGAGGCCCAGTGGGCTTACCCTTGTGTTTTTTGGCACAGTCACCTTTCCCCAAAGCAGCAAGTGGTCACTGCACATTTTCACTGTAAAACGTGGAGTGTCTGGAGGGGTTTTTTACGGTTTATCTGTCCTGCCCTCAGATTTTCCTCAAAGAAGATCACTCTTACTTCTCTTCTTCTGCCACCAATACTTCTTATTAACATTCAGTGAAGAGCTGTGGGCAAGAATTTGTAAGTGAGTGCAATGCACACACCCTGTACGTGTGAGGCTGTCAAGATACGCAACCATCTGATCACCACACAGTCTGACTTTCAGACTTTATTAAGGTCCATCTGTTTTTGTCTCATTTGTGTCCATTTTATTAAATAATTCACCTAACTTAGTTATTTAGCACCCACTCAGTTCCAAGACTTTTTGTAGATGTGATTTCTCTTCTTTCAGTAGTAACACATCTTTATAATTCATGTTTCAGTTTTATATTTGTATAACCATATAGAGACACTAAATACCTATAACATACCCTGTTCTCAGTTTCTCACTTCACACTCTACCATATTGTTGTTAGCTACGTTTTTAGGTCATAATGTAATTGCCTTGCAGTGTGTAATTGTATATCCTTGATTACACCTCTATTTACTGACATTTAAACCAATCTTTGTGGTATGTTTTTGAATCCCTTACATACCTAAATTAGTAATATATTTTCTCAAACATGAATTTTCCTTCAGCTGTGTATAAAACAGGATAAAATTTATCATGCCTTGATACTTGGACAATATTTCTTAATTGTCTTCTGCACTCACTGGAGATAATGAAGCGTATGTTATATATCTGATTCTTATTCCTTCGAAGGTACTAGAAAAATTAGCATAGAGTAGGATTAAAAATTAAGAATTTGAATTTTGGATATACCACTTACTATACATACACATTATGTGAGGAAGCTATTTAAATAATTTGTGCCCTAGTTTTCATGCCTGTAACATAACGATAATAATATTAGTTACCTCCTCAGGTCATTGTAATGGTTAAATTATGTAGTTAAAAGATATACTTAGGCCTTCAAATAGAAAATGCTAAATAACTGTGAGCTGTTATTGTTCTTGCTATGGAAAACTTTTAGCATTTTTTAATTTTCAAAATTCTGAATTGTACCCTAATGTATCTAAGTGTGACTATTATTCCTTACCTAGTACTCCATAGGCCTCAGAGTGCAAATACACAAAGAAATGAAAACACACAGTATTGCTTTAATAATCAAGTCATGGGCAGTCAGGAAACTGATACCAGACTCTGAGAAGATAAAGATTGGTCACAATATGTGTGTGGTGACCCATTACAATAGCTGCCAGCTGTGATAACTTGGAAATCAGAACACACGCTGGCCAAGCCCACAGCTTCAAGATACGAGGTTAGAAAACTATTAGTTGCATGGTGGTAGTTTCTTGATGCAACAAGAGATAAAATTGAGCAAAAGTCAATTTGTTTGAGATAAGAAGTAAAGGCCAAAGAGGGAATGCAGAGATGTGGCACGTTGTAAAACCGGAACCTGGCTGAATACCAGAGTGAAATGATTAAGGCCGAAAGTAAAAATTTTGAACAACAAGGTCCGGGAAGAATCATCACTCAAACAGGGAAGCTAAGCCCTGCGGCAAAGATCAGATTAACGGTTTCCTTCTCACCAAATTGTTTTCAATGGTTTCAAAGTGGTCTCCTTTAGGTTTACAAGACAGAAAACACAGGCGGAAGAAACTGGCCAACTTGAGATGTACACAGAGACAATGACTTTACCTGAGGTTACTGAAAATGGAAGCAAATAGCTCAGAAGGCCAATGGCATTTGTGGGGATTATATACCCAAGGAAACCTTGAGTATGACCCAAGTAATCCAATGACGGTGAAAAACCCAAAATCAGGCTAGGAAACTGCCATTCTCCAAGATGGCATTGTCCAAGATGGCATTCTTTCAGATGTGGTCTAGGAAGAAACTGAACAAGGAGGAATTCTCAGCATTTGGAAACAGAAGACAGGATGTACAGTGGATGAATCTTGCCATCAATGAGACTTCCTTACAGAGAGCAGATTCAGAGACTTGTCAGGGAACTTCCTTCATTGCAAGGGCAGGGGGCCCTCTCCTTGCCTGCATAGCACATTTCATATGGCCTAGTGACTCTCAGGTATTGTGCAGTATTACCTGAGGCTCCCTCGCTCTATAATTTGATTTTGGTGGTGGGAACAATGGGGAAGCTGATGTGTCATCTAACCTTCATGTAGAACAGATGAGGAAGCCTATGATCCGTCTCATCCTCCTCAAGGCTGATCTGGACACAGACAGTGGATGGGACTTGTCTCTGTCTTCCTTGGGAAGGATGGAAGATGGTCTCTGTTGGAAAAGTAACTCATGCAGTTATTTGGTTGAAAGAGGGGCAGATGGAGTCTTGACTGAGCTAGTTGCTCCCAAAGTCCATGCTGTTTCTACAGTATGGGATTTTCATTATGACATAGCTGTTTATCCAGGAACTAACTATCTTAAGCCTCTTGCAACTAGAAGTATCCACATCAGTACCTGTCAGAAGTGACGTGTGGGTTTTTAAGAAGCTGATATACCATGTTCACTTCCTCTTTCCCCTCATCATGCTGCAGGCACAGGATTCTTGGGCCTTTCCTGATAAAGAGAACTAAAAAATGGAAGGAGGCTGAATCCCTGAATCAATCCAGGGAGAAAAGCCTCTTATTCACTGCCCAAGATCACCTGCATTGAATGGTTATTTGAGTAAAAGTATGTTTCTTTTTTGTCACACAACTTGAATTTGGAGGTTGACTGTAACACTATCTAATAATTTTCTATAATACACTTACCACTCATTGCACCTTTTTTTTTTCTTCCAGACTTTCTAGCATTTAAAAAAAATTGACACTACTGACATTTTGGGTCAAATAATTATTTGGGTTGAGGGTCGCCCAGTGCATTGTAAGATATTCAGCAGCATTTCTTGTCTTACCTGTTTAATACCAGCTACCTTCACTACCTCCACTATTCTATGCAGTTGTGACAATGAAGTATGGTTCTAGGCACTGCCAAATGCCCAGTGGCAAATCACCTCTGGTTGAGAACTACTATGTTAGATGATGTTTGGAACATCTGGACCTGTCTTCTCTTTCCTTTGACTTTTCTTTCATTGTTTTCATATTATTGTTATTGGCCAGTGCGATGCATTCAGGTAGATTTTGGCTTGATCTCTGTGCTTCATAGACCTCTCCAATACCTAAGACCACTTAGTGCTACAGTCATTAGACTCTCACATCTACTGACCATGGAATGTGCTATCTGCGCTGATGCTGCCTCAGAGATGATAGTTTCTCCTTCCCAACACTTATAACTCAATTATGGTTTTATTTCTGTATTTAAACAGTTTATGCTGTTTTACCAGGGGCAAGAGATTGCAGTATCAGTTTGTTACCTTGAAAGGGCAACGCCTGACCTACATCTTGGATAGTCCTTTGTTTTTACCCTTGATCTGATGTATTTTTATGTGTATTCTTTGGCTGTTTTCTCTCGCTGATATCTACCTTAAGTTTCAGTTAGGTGACTTAATTGCTATTTAATGAATAATGACTCTCAACTAACCTACTTTGACACTGTCATGTAAAACTCTTGTTGATATTCATAGAGAATTAGAATGGATTGGCACTGTGCACGCTATCAAGTAGCCATGCATAACATATATGTTGAAAAACTCCTGAAAATATGTCTTAGAGACCAGTATTCTGAGCACACTCTCCACACTTCTGTACCTTTCTCTCATCCAAAGGCGATTCCTTCATCAGCTTGTTATGATCTCTCCTCCAGCTGACATTTTATGCTTCTGCAATTCCCCTCTCAGCTCTTGTGAGCCAAATAATATCCCCTAACAGCACAGATTCTGCCACCACACTACATTAAAATTTCATTTTAAACAAGACAATGTACATATACTTTGTATTGACCATGCTAAATTGCTTTCTATATCTGATTCAGCCTTTTAAAATGTAAATCCATCACCAATGATTTCAAGCTACTGCAAGCGATATTACCTGATAATCACCTGCACTTAGGCAAAGAGCTGCCTCAGTGTTGTGTATAGGTGGGTGGTTTTCAGGAAAGAAAATGGAGATGCCTCAATCGAATTGGTAAGTCTTTTGGACAATAGGACCAGTAATGCTAGTAATGGTCTCTGTACTGTCAGCTAAATGCAGCCCTAGGATTTCCAAGTCTTTTGAATTTTTTTCAGTGGAATTCTAAAGCAATAAAGGTAACCCCAGCAGGAAGCTTAGTAACTATATGTAGAGAGTTATATAGTTAAATAGGAATCTATACATATAACTATATACAGTTATATGTAATTATTTATATTTTATTTATGTAACTGAATATACAGATAAATAAAATTTCAGGAACATGCCATTCCTTGCAAATAATATGTCTGATATTACTGATTTTTGATAAACAGATATGCAAATATATTTTTAAGAATGCATCTCGACAACAGAGAATGACTTCTCTGTTGGACTGAATATTCAACCCTTCTTATTTTGAGGACAACTTTGTATTTGTACACCTGAGTGTGTTTGTGGGGGTGTGTGTGTGTGTGTCTGTGTGTGTTTGTGTTTATAACCATTATATGGTATAAATCTCCCTTATCAGAACCACCATCTAAAAGTGATAATCTCTTTCTCTTTTCCAACAATGATAAAATTAAGTTTTTCACAGAAATGTTATCTATATTTACTTATATGTGCACACACCTATATTTATATACATGCACACACACCTATGTTTATATACATGTACACACACCTATATTTATATACGTGTACATGCACCTATATTTATATATATGTGCACATACTTAGACCCACATATGTCCACGTGTGTATGCATATGTGTGTTTTCAGCCAGGCATATTCATATATGCAAATTGCTTGTCTTACCTCTCAAATTGTTACTTTTCTATCTAGCTTCATAAACTTTCTCAATCTGGTTACATCTTCCTATTTAGCAAGAAGAAATTTTATTATCTTTGATGTTATGTTTATATTTTATATTATTCTTCCAATAGATTACAGAAATTTTCTAAATTAGAGGACTTTTCATAACAAGACAAAGCAAATGGAAATAGCATATATAAAACTAGTTTGTAACTATTAATGATAAGAAGGGTCTATTGAAATGAAATTTTAGTAGCGCTAAGAATAGAATGGATAAATATATGTTAGCATCATAGGCTTGAATACAAAGGCTGTAAGGTTATAATTTTAGAACATGCTATTTTTACTTTTTAGGTTTCCTTTTATCCAAGCGTAGCCAAAAGACAGTGTCCTACCCAGATTCCCTTGATCTTACTACTTCCATGCACTTCAGCTTAGCTTCCAAATGCCAGCACCTCCTTGTCTTTGCCTGCTGGCTTTGTCTTGTGTCTGAAGACCAAGTTCCTGCCTGAAATACCAGGGAATCTATGTCCTTCAAAAGCAGCCTTTAACAAAAGACCAGTTGGAATTGATGTGCATGTTTTATTCTCTTTGCTCCTTAGATGGGATAATTCTGGGATGCAGTTTGACTCTAACACCCAAGACTTCTCCTGTGGGATCAAGCCCTATTACCCTCAATTGCAAAGTGCATGACAGTAAAATTTATTAAATGCTTTTTCCCCACTCTCTCCCTTTCCCACTCCCCTACTGAAGCTTCTTGGAATCACTCTCAGAATAAATTGTTTGCACTGGAATCCCCAGATCACGTTCTATTCTAGTGGTAACTAGTCTCAGACAGTTGGTGCAGAAAAAGCTACAGGAAGTAGATATTCAGAATGAGATTTAAGAATTAGACTGCTTGCTAGCAAGATGGCGACAAGGACCCCTTTACTGGTGTTAAAAGGGAGTAGTGATACACACTAGCATGCTTCACCATCACAACTAATAAGAAACTCAACTGTGGTGAATTGGGATGGAATTCACTGGTTTATGCAGGATCTCCAGGATTTAAGATATATGGAGACCATGGCATTGCAGAAGACTGTGGAGAAACTTGCGGTTAAATGCAATCAACTCATTGAAAAAATAAAATTATAGACTCAATCTACCTATACTTCAGGCATAGAGTAATGAGAGAATTTAAAGACCTTCATCTCCTGTGACCAGAGGGCAGAGCCTGCTGGAAAAACAGCCCCAGGGCTTAACTACGAAAATAACATAATTAAAAAGGCGGCAGGATTCTGAAGCCCAGCAAGCCTCCGACACTGAAGTTGGTGTCTTGATAGGGAATCAATGGAGCCCTGAGACACCGAGTGGAGACATCTGGGTGTATTGGCTTAAGAACCTTGAACACCCAGATTCCCATGAACTCTCCGGCTTAGAAATGGTTCACTACCACTTGTGAGAGCATAGCAACTTCCATGTGTAGGATATTGAAAGGCTTCTGCTGAGACAGTTGCCTCATGAGATGATGTTTCCATTTCCCGTATCTTCCCCCAGCTTCCTACTGCCCCTTCCCACCTCCTCACCACTCTAGCCCAGTCACTGGTTCAGAGGTTCAGCAGCGTACAGAGGGAGCTTTATCCCAGGTTCAGAGAAAAAGGGATTTTCCATAATTATCGTGTCACATTTCACTATGATATGTGGTCAAGAACTGGAAAAACAATCACGGGATGGATGTTTTGTGCCCAAGATTAAGAGAGGGGAGGATGTAAAGCTCATAAGCCACAGAAATGCAATTTCCACGGTTCTGGAAGCTGGATGTCTGAGAGCAGGGTGCCAGCCAGCAAAATTGAGTTCTGATGAGGATCCTCTTCCATCTTCTCACCAGGTCCCCGGATGACAGAAGAGAACTCTCTGGGATCTCTTTTATAAGAGCACTGATACCACTGATGAGGTCTCCACCTTCAGGACCTAACCACTCCTTAATATATCACTTTGATGATTAGGACTTTAACACATGAAGTCTGGACACACACATTTATTCCAATACACCTCTTATTTAATTCCTAGTAAGGATGCTTAAACTGATCTTGATGTGCAGCAGGAAGTGCTCCTTGAAGCTTGGAAACGTGATGGGGAGATTGTGGCATTTTCTTGAGAGTGTTGTGGAAGGAATGAAATGGGTTCAAGGAGTAGGCATTCTAGAATTGATTTACTGGATAAAATATGAGAACCCACCAGGTCATCATATGCCCTGGAAGGGATCATAAAACAGTCCCTTTACTAAAGCAATAAGAAAAGCCTAGTGAGGAGGCACTGGCATCATTGAGAAGCTCAGGGGTGTCTCTCCTCTGTGGACCCGGCTGGATGGTAAGAGGTATAACTGTGCAACTGGGCTTCTTGCATCGAAGGTGGTGGTAGAGCTGATGGCTGCCCTCAAGCATCAAAAGCAAGGTGGGCATAATTGTGAAATGAGCGATAAGGCTAGAATGGTAACCACAGACCCCTGGTCCCCACAATCTCTGATGACGGCTGATGGACCCTGGGGAGCCTAGAAACGGTGTAGAAAGACAAACAGATGCTACTTGATCTATGCAGCAAAAAAGATTGAACAGCAGATGGGCTGGTAGCTAATGTCACCCCTTAGAAAAATTACTATTCTTCAATGAGTTTTCAGACCTGAGACAATTCTTGGACTCAGAGCCCATCAATGAAAGGAGGAAACAGCTACTTTTAAACCTTGCAATGCAGGAACACACTAAACATAAGCAATAGTAATTCACCTATTTTTTTTCCCCTGAAGCTATTTACTAGAGTAAAGGAGTTATCTAGACTGTTAGATACAGGGTCTGAAGTGACCCTTATACCAGGAGACTCGTAATTGCGTCATGGCCTCTGGTTAGAGTGGAGGCTGTGGGAACCAGGCAATAAATAGAGTTGGGGCCGTGTCCATATCATAGTTCATTCAATGGGCCTACAGAACCAATCCTGCAAGATGCAAATTTCAGCCTTGATTACTAGGCTGAAATTATGATCATCTTATGACCAAGATGAATATATTTACATTTGTCAAGCCCTCAGTCACACTGGCTTCTTTACCTGTAACATAATAACAGGGTAGTACAAAAAGAAGCCCCTAAAACTATACCTGCCCTGCTCCGGTCCTGACAAATTTAGTAAATCAGAATCAGTCCTGTATCCTAAATAGAATGACAGAGACATACAAAGACTTACAGAGCTCAGAAACGGTGGCCATCATCCTATCCCTGTTTAATTCACTGGTCTGGTCCCTGCTGACACAAGATGGATCTACGGTGCCAGATCCCAGCAAGTAACCATAAACTTGAAGTGGTAGCTCCAATAGCAACTGCTAGCTGGATGTTCCCTCATTACTTGACTGAATCCACATGCCCTCTGACACTTTGAATGGAGGTATTGATCCAGCAAATGTGTTCTTTTTAATCTCTACCAGAAAGGAGAATCAGAAGCAATTTCCATTCACTTGAAACAGACAGCATTACACATTCATGTTCTCAGCCTAGCTAGGCATGTCCACAAGTGACCTAGAACTGCTGGAATTCTGGACATGGTGGGGTTCTACATCTGGCAGTTCCAAGGCCTGCAACAGGGACTGTCGCTTGTCCCATTAAACTTCCTGCTAAAGGTTTTTGTTTCTCATTTATTTGTTTCATTCTCATATGTGACCAACAATCCCTTTGAGGAACTGATGACGGGGTGGAAGGACCTTAACATGGTGCATGAGTGGCCTCAGGAGGGCAGGTGAGTGGCTGCAGAAGGGCGGGTGCTGCTCATATCCCTCACCTCTTCCATGCCACTGTCTACCAGCCTGCGTTCTCATTGCCAACACTTGCATTTCTTTTCCTGAGGTTTTCTGGTTTCTGGACCCCACTTTCTTGCTTATATGGCAGGCGAGAGGGGCTGATGATTGGACCCCTCCAGGCTACACTTCTCTAAGAATGGATTTCTTCCCACTCCTGGGACAGGGATAACTCTGAAGTGCCTGCTTTACACTGACTTTTAAGTTGCCTAACAGGATTAAAAGCTCCTGTCACCCACTGTCATAACAGGTTTGATTATAACAAACCGATTTTTTATCTTCCTTTGATTTCCAGCTCCCACCTCTCAGTTTCCCTTCTATGTTTCCTGAAATCACCTCTAAAATCAACTTCTTCCTTTTGAATCCTTCTCTTGGGGTCTGCTTCATGTGACTCAAACTAAGACATTCAGGAAGAGTAAAGGAGTATAATTAACTGAAGGTGGAGATATGATGCAACTTGTAAATCTTGAAGCCTCATGCTGAGAAAATATATCAACAACTTGCACCCAGAGCCACCTTCAAGCCTGGAGAAGGAATTATTTCCCTCTATGATCAGTGCCCTTCTTCTAGTGTGTATTTCCACTTATATCAAGCCCCAAGAATAATAATTAGCATTCACCATGCTTTCTATAAATATTGATTCATTGAATAAATTGCTAGAAATCTCTGAAAATGCTTTGAAAAGTTGTAAAACTCCAGCAAAATAAGTGACAGAATTAAAGAAGCATGAAAAAGAAAGTAGGAAGATGACTTCTTCAGACTTCTAGAAATAATCACTGGGGTTAGTGATACCCGAATATGGCTCCTATGATTTAAAGAAATGTTTACACTAAACTAGATTGTTGTCAGAGACCTCCCTTTCATTTCCCACAACGTGGAATTCTTTCAGATTTTCTAGTTATGTTACTAGATTCTTTAAATGGTTGTAACTCTCCAGGACTTCAAAAAATTTCTAAAGCAGAGTTTAATAATAAAGTATAATGACTGGTTGGGCACAGTGGCTCATGACTGTAATCCCGGCACTATGGGAGGCCAAGGCGGGTGGATCACTTGAGGTCAGGAATTCAAGACCAGCTTGGCCAACGTGATGAAATCCTGACTCTACAAAAAATACAATTAAAAATTAGCCAGGCATGGTGATGCACACTTGTAGTCCCAGCTACTTGGGAGGCTGAAGCAGGAGAATCACTTGAACATGGTAGGTGGAGGTTGCAGTGAGCTGAGATTGCACCACTGCACTCCATCCTGGGTGACAGAGAGAGACTTGGTCTCAAACATACATAAATAAATAAATAAATAAATAAATAAATAAATAAAGACTTTATGAAATTCTGATTCTGATACTTATAAAATAATTCTACCTCATATTAAAAAAAAAAAAAATTCTCACTGTGTTGCCCAGGCTGGAGTGCAGTGGTGTTATCTTCGCTCACTGCAACATCTGCCTCCCAGATTAAAGGGATTCTCCTGCCTCAGCCTCCCGAGTAGCTGGGATTATGGGTGGTGCACCACCATGCCCTGCTACTTTTTGTATTTTCAGTAAAGAGGGTTTCCTCATGTTGGCTAGCCTGGTTTCAAATGCCTGAACTCGGGTGATCCACCCGTCTCAGTTTTCCAAAGTGCTGGGATTACAAACATGAGCCACTGGGCCAACTCAATTCTACATTTTTAATCATTCCTACATTCTTGGTGGCAAGTTTCCATCCCAGAGCCTTTCTTGCACTGTAACCTCATTCGGGTCTTCATGTTTGTCAGTTTCATCCTCCTGGGTTTACCAGCAGTAAGACCGACCCTGGGGACTCCTAGTACACTGCCTGCTGCATTACAGAACCACAGCCAAGTCAAACTTTTCTTCTTCTCTTTCCTTTTAGTGATATTAAATGGTTTGTGTTAAGTTCACAAGATCTTAATTTGAAAACAAAATCATAGCTTTTGATTTCTGATAAAGAATTTATTTAGGCCAGGCACGGCAGCTTATGCAGGAAGAAGCGCTTGAGGCCAGGAGTTTGAGACCAGCCTGGAAAACACAGCAGCACCCCACCTCTACAAAAAAATTAAAAATTGGTGGCATGTGCCTGTAGTTCCAGCTTATTGGGAGACTGAGATGGGAGGATTGCTTGAGACCAGTAGTTTGAGGCGACAGTGAGCCATAATTGCACCACTGCACTCCACTCCAGCCTGACTGATAGGCTGAAACCTTGTCTCTATTAGAAAGATATATATATATATATTTCAAGAACAGTAATAAAAAATACATTGATGATAGTAGAGCCTTATTTTAAATGTGAATTGATTTGTTGGTGAAATACTTGTTTTGGCTTGCAATACCTAAAGGGAAATTATTTGCTAAGCTAATGTGTGAAAATGAACTCATTCTCCTATTTACATCGTGAAACAGTATCTTTTTTGTTTTTCTTAATTAGATGAACAGTCTCCTTGCCCATCCATGCAGTCTTAAAGCCATTACCCTTTACCTCTCATATGCTAGCCCTGTGATCTGGCAAAAGGCCGCAAAGAGTGAAAAAGAAATAGGTTTATGGCAAAAGGCCGCAAAGAGTGAAAAAGAAATAGGTTTAATAATGAGGTTCCTGACGCTGGTGTTTCCACTCTGTGCAACCATACAGAGAGCTGAACACAGCGGAAAACCTCTTCTACTGCAGTTGTTTTAATCGAATAAGCACAATTTTCACATGAATGCATTAAAAACCTCCTCTGGTTCTGGGAAACTGAGTATTAGAAATATGAGGAGCATATTGGAATAAGTTCAAAACTGAACATCAGGAGTAATTAAGGGAGTGGAGAGATTGATTTATGAGAAAAGATTAAAAGAGCTCAATCTGTTTAGCTTGGCTAACAGACAACTAAGTAGGGGATATGGTAATTGTTTACAAGTACTTACAGGATGTAAATATCAAGGCTGGAGCAGAGATGTTCAGGCTGAGATCAGAAAGCCTGAATCACTCCACATTAATAAAGAGAAAATTTAGGTTGACTGCCATCCAAAATTTGGCGATAGTTCAGGCCTTTCAGCAGGAATTGTCTCATAGGGAAAATAGAAAAACAAACTCTTCAGGATGTTTAAATGTGGAATAGCTTTTGTAAAACTATAAGCTGTTTCACATTTATCACCAGCATTATTTGAGAAGTATTTACGATGCATCATGTTAGGTGCTGAAATGGCTCTCTACACTGTTCCAATGAACCACAGTATTTCTGAAATATATTGTATGAAGATGAAATTATGCTAAAGATAGATAAACAAAAGATAGGTAGATAGACATTATTATTATCTTTAAAAAAGAAGCAAAGTACTTTTTACTTTTGTTTTTAAAACTTTTCTTGAACCCAAAAAAGTCATACTTTGGGATAGTAATAGGAACAACTTCTTGCAAAAATGTGTCAGTAACAAACTAGTGCATTATTATGTTTATAAGAGTGCCAGTGATATTAATGCACCAACGTTTTTTAAAACTAATAGAGATAGACAGCTATTTATTGTATGCATGTAAAGATTACCTAATAGAAAAATAATAATAAGAGCATTATTATATTGAAATAACATAAAATATATGTTGTGATTACATGGATATTTGTATATAAAAATAATTCTAAGCTAGGAAAATTTAACAAAATAATATTAATCCTATAGCAGTAACATATGTGTGCATGTGTGTATATATATATAATATGGTTTATGTTTGTGCATACATATATTTTCTTTTTTCTACATTTTCTACCTGTTTTCTACATTTTATACACACTTTCTACATTTTTCATACATATCTACTAACTTTGATATTTATTGGTTTTCAAATAGATGATTATTTTTAAAAATAGATAAACTAGATTGACAACCATGCCACTCCTTTACAATGTGCTTTTAAATATTTACCCTTAACTCTATTCAGAAGATTTAAATTGAACTAAACAATCTGTTGTATATATATCCATTGCCTGAGAATTCTTGTACCTCTGACTACATATACGTGCTGTTCACCTATTGGCCGCTTAGGGCCAATGGGGGAATTAGGGTATATACACACACACACACCTCATACACACCACACACACACATTGTGCACCACACTTACACCCACTGCACACACCTCATACATCACACAGGTGCCACAAACACACACACCAGTTTGCATCATGGCTGCCCTTTCCTTGAGATTATTTTCTCCCTCATTGAGAACATCTATTTTTAAAGTAGACATTGGGAATGGGAATTCATGTGTTCATATGATTTGTAAAAGAATTTAAAGTAAATGAAGAGGTTTGTGTAATATACAAAAGCATTCCTTTATGATAACTGTGCATAGATAAAAATAATTATTGTAATTTTAAACAAAATAAATTGTAATTTAGGTTCTGAGTTGTTAAATTACCATAGAAAGAATATTGCTGATATTTTTGAGTACTCATAATGGTTTTAGTGAATATCAGTATACCTATAAAATTATAAAATCACATGTATTGCTTTCTTGTAGATGAACATATAAATTAAACAGTGTAATATAAAAGAGTAGATACAATGCCAAAATGAAAGCATATGATTCATTTGACATAAGCCACTATTATACCAGATTAAGAAAGAACAAAAACTGGCAGAATTCATAAATGTGAATGAAGACCTGTGGAAATTCATTTTTCTCATAATCGATAAAAATTTCACTAATTTGGATGCGTTAAAATGGGCATTAACATATCTGTAATATTATGAGACCATCTGATCTCACTTTCTACATTTCCCTGGGCACCTCTTCCAATACTATTACACAAAATCATCTCTCTATGATGAAGGATGTGTTGCTGAAGTATCACCATTATTTTATTTAAGCTAATACTGCCATGATGTCCAATCAAAACTTGATTTATGTTAGATTATGTGTACAGAATCATGTTCTCTCAGAGACTTCGAGGCTCTTTCTGGAGTCATTTATCTCATGGATAGGAAACAAAGAATGCCATTTCACTCCAGGGGATGAAGACCATAATTCTAAGCCAAATTTTTGCTGGATTAAGTTGGATGACTGCCTAGCTTCAATCAATTCACTCCCAAGGATCTAAAAAATTAAATAAAAATAAAAATATTGATTTCTAGAACACAGATAATCCCTGAATATTGGACAAAGTCTGTTACTATTACATTAAAGAGAAATATCCTAGGACTGTACACAGATCATAATATTGTACAAGAGGTCACGAAGCAAGAGGCAGGATTGTCTAAAAATCACTCTGGCACTCGGTCTGTGTTGCCTGCACCATGAGCCAATGGGAACCACGGGCATCCTCCTTCTCCCAGTAGGAAGAGCAGCACCCAAAGTCCACCTCCTACAGGATGGCAGTTTCGATCTCCCAGCAAGAAGGCCACCATCTTCCCGTGGCCTCTATGTTTCCTGGGTGTGGGAAGTCTGCTTTCTGAGTTAATATAACTGAACAGCTGCCATGCAAACCCAGACTATCAACTGGCCAAGCAGTCCTTCCAAGACTGATGGACAGGATGCTACCTGCCTGGCATGTAAGTATGCAGACAACAGAGGCTGGCATATCTGTCAGGATATGGGCATTACCCCCTCCAAAAATAAAATTAGAGATGAGAAGAACTTGTCTTTTCTCTTTTGTTGCTGCCCCTTGTCTCGTTAGTTTTTCTAATGAAGCTTATTTCTTAACCCAGACACTTGGTGACATTATGGAATTTGTATCCCACCTCAATTAATGGTGAATACAAGAAGGCCACCTCGCAATACTAAAGAGGAAGCTCTCTTAAGATATATGTGTAAGGACTACAGTTGGGAATGTATGGGTATTCAAACAGAACGTTCCTTAAATTTGAAGTGAACCTGATATTCAGAAGAATAATGAAAGCTATCAGTAGATACCCAGTCGCCATTTTAGGATTTGACTAAGAACATACACATCTCCTTCACAGTCCTTTGTTGGTTACAGTGACATCTATTTTTCAAAGAGAAAAATGTTTCCCAGAATGTACCTGGAGATGCAGTGTACTCCAGTGATCTGCAAGTCAGAACTAGGTCATGTGGCCCAACCCATCCACACAAGAGTCTGGCAAATATATAATCAATTTATTATTCGTTATTTTAGAGGAGAGTAAGTGCTAAAGGATGTAAACCCAAGTGTTTTTAACCAATCATCACCGTTCACTTCTTGCACTGATACTTTAACTGAGTATGTGGAGGGAATTGATACCTTTAATGAATCGAGGGAAACACATATTTACGTTTATTCCAACAAGTGTAACATGTGTCATGGTCTAAATACACTTCGTGGGATATCCATGTCTCACACAGTTGATGTCTGAGAAAGCTACATGGTATTCCAGGAGAAGCTGAAGTTGTATATTCTTTCTAGGAAGCAGCGTCTCTCTGCCAAGGAGTATTGTGAAAAGGTTAGGTCAAAGATGGCCTAATTGCTCCACAGTTGTGCATATTCTAGAATATTTTCAGTCTCTCCTACGCTGGACCCATGACTTAGATGTTTTAGATACTGTTAACCTGAACCAACATGATCCCTTCAGTGCCTTCTGGGCTAGTCTCTTTCCCACACTCATGCTGTACTGGATCACAGGAGAAGTGGGACTTCTGGGATACCCGTATGTAAGACTCATCCTCATCAAGTGCACCAGAAAGTCATCCTGCCTGAGTCTTTGCAATTTACCAAGGCTGCTGCCACAGACGTCAGTGTGGGTTATTGACACAAACCGGGCCCACTGACCTCAGATAGATTCCGATATCCATATAAATCTCTCCATATCAGTTCTGGCTTCGAGTTCTTAACATTTTAAAGCAGGAAAATATCACTCATATCTTTATTTTTTCTAATTCCAGGATCACAGCTGTTCACATCACCATGTCAATACCCTTCTTCAGACTAAGTGCAGGTGGTGCAGATTGTGTCATTTTACCCCAAAGCAGCCTCTCATGGGTGTGATCCCCGGACAGCCCCTCACCTTGAACTCTGATTATTAGTGTTAACACTGATGATTCAGCACTCTACGCAGAGAAGCCTCAGTATGTGATTGGGAAATATTCTTGGAACTGCTTAATTATTTGCCTATGAAGGAATTAGAACTATGATTGTGAAGCAAAACTATTGAGAAAGAAATATTATCTAATATAATACTTTAGATCAACAGTATAGACAACATAACAGTAAATCAAGTAAATGGAAACAGTAATTAAAAATAAGCAAACAAGTGCATATGTTTTACCCTATTCCACATGATCTACATGATACTAGCATGTGGGGAGACAGCTGTGGAAAGGCGTTGGAGGTGAAGCTAGGTATGGTAGGTATATATTCCTGAACCACCACACGCATGTGATATCGCACACGTTTCAACTTTCTGAGCCTCCTATCCCACTGGGCCCTGCTGAGGTTTGAGCTGATGCACATAGAAGAGATTTGTAAACTGAAATATGATACATCCGTAAGGTGTTATAACACACACTTCCTGACTTATTTCAACCTGCCAAAATGACATCTTATCTTCCTATCCTACTTTTGCTCAAGAATTAAAGAAGAAGTATTTTCCTGTATTCACCAAGTTCTGAGAAAAAAAAGATAGGAAAAGCGCCAAAAGGAAAATTACAAAATGGAAATTGCACCTCTGTAGGAAAAAAAAAAAAAAAAAGCTACAATACAAGAAAGAAAAAATACTTCAGATTATTGTTCCTGTTGTTGGAGGGTGAGAATAAGGTCAAAGATTTTGCAAGCTTGGCCAAGGCCTCCTCAGGGACTGACAGCGCCAGCCAGATTCTCACATCTGGTTAAGCTCAGGGGTTCTGTGGCTGCTGTATATTGACAAGTTTTCAAAACTATACATAGAAATTGATCTGTTACAGTTAACTCTGGGTAATAGCATGTGGATTAGCCCTTTGCTGATTATACTTTGTTGACATAAATAATGTCATAGTTTACAGTTGCCCAGCAGGAGCTAGCAGAAAAGGAAACCAACTTTTAAGTTTATTAATCACTTCCTTGTCTCAGAGAAGGTATGGAGGATTCAGTATACCAGACAGCCCTCTTCTAATTAAGACGCACTTACTGCATGCATTGAAGGGAAAATGTGGAGTTTAAGAGCGTACAATGCACCCAATGGGAAAAAGTTAACAACAGCATGACACAAGGTGGACACTCACATCTATAGAACAGGACCTGTAAAGCAAGATTTGTGAATCACTCGCTATCTTTAATTAGCTTGATATTTCATGATACAAAGTAAATATATCATTAGGCCTAACAATTAAAACACAGAGCTTTCATCATATGGGATTCAAATATTGTATAGATGGTTGTACCAAGTCTGTGAGAAGAATATGATTTCAGAAGAAAGCAGCTAACAGAGTAGTTCTGACTTGTCAGGGTAAAATTAAGAGCAACTGCAGCAGCAAACAATTACGTGGTAGCAAATACACACCAATAATGGGCAGCATGCTATGCGCTGGCAAAGTATGATCTGATTAAGCCACTGTCAACATCCACACAGAGATTACAATCTACTCTAGGGGGGAAGGTGTTTCTTGGTGGTTGCTTTTACCGTCCAGCATTCCTTTGTTCTCCTTCCTATTAGACTCCTACCATTTTCTTTCAGAAACCCAACGTTCGTATTTTGAGCCACGTGGGTATTTTGGGTGGCCCTGAATGAAGCAAGTCAAACAGCAAGAGCCAACCTTTTAGGCAGGAGAATTTGTGTGTTTAAAGGCATGCAATCAGAACCAATGTGGTATTTATTAGTGACTCTGAAACTTAATCTTTCATAGCAGGTTTTGAAGGTGACAATCACTCTTTCATGGGACAATATCCACAGCCATTCTGGTACTTTGAGAAGACCAACCTGGAGATAGCATTGAACCCAGAGGAAGGCAAAACCGAGGCTTGCAAGCAAATGGAGCTTGAAACCAAATGATAAAATTGGAAGTCCTGAAACAAACCATATTCAAACCTAATGCTTTCCATGAGCTGTTCTAATAAAAGTGAAATGCATTTCGTTTTCTTTTTTTTTTTTTTTTCAGTTTCCAGTTTCATTAGCTTTGTTTTTCTAACCAGCATTGTAAATATTTTTATGTTGTCACTTAGGAATAATCATAGAGAACAAAGTGTGGTTGTCTGGGTTTATGAAAATTGAGTTCTGCCAGCTCTATTATTAACTGGCTGTGGTGCTGGGAAGATTTTTTTTTAACCTCACTCAGCATGTTTCTTTTCTTCCTTTCTTTTTATTTATTCCTTTCCTCTTCTCTCTGTTTTCATCTTTTATATAACCTTTTTGATGCAATCACAATGGTTTCATGACTGAGATTTCAAATATGAAACAAAATATTTTTTGATCTTCATGGATTTACAGAAGAGTAGAAATGATATTCAAACAAACAGTTTAGTGCAGCGATGTCATCAGTGTCGTAGAGCCTTCGACCAACTCAGAAGTGGTGAGAGCTCAGAGAAGTCATTACAGAATCTGTCTGCCGATGGCCCAGCTTCTCTACTGTACTGTGATAATTACAGTTTGTTTTCCCAGTCCAGAATGTGCATCGAATCCCTTTCTTCTTCTTGTAATAAATATGTCTCTCTTGTGAGTAGTTCAGCCCCATCTCATTTAATTCATGTGGAACTGACATCCCACCATCCCTAAGGCATGAAGGGCACATCTCATTCAAAATTTTCTCAAGAATCTGCATGTAGCCATTACAGGCTAACCTGGAACATTTGCCAAGAACATAAAGAAGGAGTTACATCATTTTGTTTTCGTTGCTCAGATCTATGATCATTAGCTACACAAATATGGATAGGAAGAGTTGCTTGGCAAATTTTGCCTCCAAATAGGTAAAAATCATATTAGAAGACTTCAATTCAGCATAAAGCGGAAAGCATAAGAAAAGACAGACTCCAAACTGTAATGCTTTGAAAAACTGGTGTCCTAAATTGTCTAAAACTGATCAGTTTCACCATCTAAATATGATTCCTGTCCAAGTAGGTTTTTCTTTTTTTTTTCCAGTTGATCATACGATAATGTTTAAAAATAAAGGTGACCCCATAGAGAAAATCGTGTTTGAAATAAGACAAACTATAAATAAGGTTCTTGTTTGTTGTGGCAATATGATAAAATCTATAAACAGAATTACTTGTGCATCTAACAACAAGAGCTTCTGGTCAAAAATAACGAACACTGAAAAAGAAAGAAAAATCCAAAGTGCCAGAAAAGCAAATGTATCCTAAACTGAAAAATAGGATGGTTAGTGTGTAAGCCGTAGTTGGCTTCCATATATGTAAAAATATGTGTATGTGCGTGCACGCGCATGTGTATGTATGTGTGTGTGTGTGCACATTGTGTTATTGATGTGGACTGCAGTAATTCAGAAGCCTGGATTGTAATAACAATAATTGAACAGAAGTTGAGATCTTGAGCTTACATGAGGCAATGAGTTGGAAAGGAGCCTTCAAATAAACCTTGGACCTTAACTGTTACAGCTTTATAGTGATGTAGTAATGTTGGGCCAGAAAAATGATCTCACAGGTAAAGAAAGAAACAGGGAAACTAATTGGTATTTAATCCCAACTCAGGGGGAAACTCTTGCATGATAATTTTTAATTTGGTTTCCAGTCTTCTGTTTTTTAGTTCCAATGTGTAATACTCAAAGTTTTGAAGATCCCCCAGATGAGAAATGCAACCAAGAAATTAGCCAAACTACTCTGGAGGGGGGACATCCTTAATTCAGGCCATGTGGAATAAAGCGATGAGGCAGAGGAACTCACAAAAAATATCAATCCACAGTGAGCAAATTTTGACATACACAATCAACCTAAGAAAGAGAATCCAAGTTTGTCAGATAACAGACAATCTGGAAAAAAAAACTAATAAACAAGCATATTTAAAATGAGAATGTAAGAAAAGGAATCAAATGTATAAGAAGAGGCACTATGAAAAAAAGAGAGCAAGCATATATAAGAAAGAAACATAATTTGTAAAAATGAAAAATTGAAGGCATGTTGGAAAATTCAAAATGTCATGTGAACAAAGCATCATCCAAAGGGGCAAGAATATCTGACAGTTCAGAGAAAGGATTTAAAAAAGAGGAGGTTGAAAAGATGCTCACCATTATTTGTCATTAGCGAAATACAAGTCAAACTGATAGGTCATTGCACCTATTGCAATGACCAAAATGTTTATGAATGACAAACATCAATTCAAGTGTTCATCTGGGAAGGTTGGTGAGGATGAGAGATGCTAAGGTATCTGTAATGTTTTATTTGTCTAAAAAATTAAAAGAGAAAGTTGAAACAAATACAGCACAATGTTAACATCTGTTTAATCTTGGGGTTTGGAGTACAGGGCTCTCTTCTGTTATTTTCACTATCTTCCCATATGTTTAAAGTGGTTTGTAATTAAAATAAAACACGGATGAGTAGGAATTAGTCTGGTAGAAAAAAGTCTGAACATGTATGGCAGGCAGAAGGAAGCAAAAAATTAGGAAGCTCTAAAAGAACAACTTGGCTTCAGAGAACCACAAATAATTTGGCATGGCTTTGGTCTAAATACTGGAAAGGAATTGGGAGAGGATAAGGATTAATAAGATCAATTATTGATAATAATAAGGTCTTGGGTATTATTCTATCAATATTAGACTTCATCTCATGGGTCATTGTGGTAAGCAAAAACCATGATGCCCTAAAGCTGTCTGCTATGTAATCCTCATAATCTATGAGTATTGAACCAGGTAAAAGGGACTTTGTCGATTCGATTAAATTTAAGATCTTAACATGGGGGAATTTTCTGGATGGGACCAATGTAACCACAAAGTTCCTTGTCAGAGGGAGGCAGGAGAGCCACATCAGGGGAGGAGATGTGACTTTGGAAGCAGAACTCAGAGGGGTCTGTGAGCCAAGAATGGTAGATCACCTCTGGAAACTGGGAAAGGCAAGGAAATGCATTGCCCCCTAGTGGCTCCAGAGAGCAGTCCTGCTGACGCATTTTGGATTTCTTACCTACAGAATGGTAAAATAGTAAATTTGTGTCATTTTAATGCATTAAGTTTTTGGTAACTTGTTCTAGCAGCAATAGGAAGCTAGCATAGTAGTGATGATGAAATATGGTTCCATGGAAGAACAAGTAGAGGTTCTGTCTCTGTGTGTGTTCTGGGCTGGGGGAGAGGCAGCCACCTCTGCAGTGCTGCTGTTCATACCAACAATAGAGTGATGGTCACTTACCCTACCAATTTGATTAAAAAGAAATCAGAGGGTAAAATGAGCAAGTAAACAAACCAAAATTAAAACTCAAAACACTCCCTTGGGTGCAGGCAGTGTATATAAAAATGCACCAGGAGAATATGTGTCAGTTACTAGAGTTATTAAAAGAACACGAGGGAAAGGACGTAGCTGTCCGGACAGCTGTAAAGAAAAGTTCAATGAAGAAAAGTGCACCTGCCCTGTGGCATATTTATTTATATTGAATTTATCAAAAGTGAAGAACAGACTTGTTTTTATATTTGTGCATAAAGACTTACTATTTAGGCAAGTTTAAGTTAAAAATATAACTAATATATAAATATAAATTTTAATTTATATTATGACTGTGCTTTTATTCTGGATAAACGTCAAGGCCACACACTAACATGTCACAGAACTTTCAAATACCTGAAAACCTTTGAAACATGGAAGATATTCTGGGGTCAAACTTAAAACATCATTTAAAAAATATCACAGAGCTCTAAGAAATGAATGAAGCATTATGAATATTATCTTTGGCATAAATTTCTCATTTATGATTTAATTACTTTGTTTAAATTTGTATGAATTTCCATCGCAAAGCCAATGAAATATAAGTATTTTTAAAAAACAGAATAACAACAGCCAAAAACAGCATGCAAATTCATATTTTTTTTCTTGCTTTTATAGCTACTACATCTTTCTTATGTGGTAAATTTGAAAATTCAGGAAAAAATCCTATCATTCTACAAAATATCTTTTTACACGTATATTAAATTTGAACCTGAAAGATTTTGGTAAATGAAGGAACTAACTGAACATAGTAATACACATATTTTGCATAGCAATTTGTCAAACTCCCCAGCTTTCCAACAAACAATATAAACGTGTAAAAATATAACACCAAATGAAATGTTTGGCTTTCATAAATAGTAAAAGAGAAACAAAATTAATAGATTTGAAAACAAAATTTGGGTTTTAAACTTGCATTAGATGATTCCTAGTTGAATAAGCCATTTAATATCTATTGTAAATGGGGTTTGAATCCTTGCAGTATAATGATTAAATAAAATAATTTGGTGTGAAATCACTAGACTGTACCATGGCTTACAATTGTAACAAATATATTCTTATCTACTGATTAAGATAAACTAAGACAGGAGCAGTATTATAAAATGAGAATTGATTTGTAAAGAATCTTTCAAAAAATTACAGACAGCAGAATACATATACTTTCAAAAATACTTCTTTGCCAAATAAAATCATTGTTGATGTTAAGATGGTCAAGATATCTTGCAAGAAAAATAATAGCAGAATCCAAAAGAATGAATCCTTAACCTGGCACAGTGATGTAGAGACTAAAGGGAGAGGCCTTAGTGCCAAGACTTTGTCACTGGGTCTGAAAAATAGGCCCGTTATCTGTTATTGAGTGCTCAGTGTTGACACTTTTATGCTTAATTTCTCTAAGGTGTAACCCATCAGATTTAATCCTTTGTATCTATAAGTTACAACTATTCACTATAAAATACATATCTAAAAAATGAAGCTCAGAAAGATTTAATGAAGAGTGAATTTATAGGTTCTATGTAAGATTCTTTATTATTTATTCAAAAGCCAAAAGTGAATATTACTCAAAAGTGGGCATTCATACAATTGTAAACGTTCTTTTGTTTGTTGGTTGGTTTGTTTTATCTCATTCTGTTATTCAATACATAGTAGCTCAAAATAGAGAACAAAGCTGGGTGTGTGGCTCACAGCCATAATCTCAGCCCTTTGGGAGGGTTAGGCAAGAGGACAGCTTGAGGTCAGAAGTTTGAGACCAGCCTGGGCAGCATAGCAAGACCCTTTCTGTACAAAAGAAAAAAAAAAAGAAAAGAAAATTATCTGTTCCAACCTAGTATTAAAACCTATATAGGTCTATATGTATACATATAGAAAAGAAAAAAAAAAGTGAAAAAAGGACTGGAATGTATTTGTCTACTACTTCGCATAAAAAAAGGAACAGGTTTTATTTAGTTTTTTAGAGACGTCTTTAAAAATCCAATTTTTTAAATGTAAACTTATATTTTGAAATAATTTTAGATACACAGAGAAATTGCAAAAATGGCGCAGAGTTCTCAAACATCCTTCACCTAGTTCCTTTAAACTTAACATCTTAAATAATGATGGTGCATTTGGCAAAACTAAGAAATTAATATGGGTACAATACTGATATTCTAACTGATATAATATTATTAGAATAATATTAGTATAACATTATTAACTAACCTCCACACTTTACTTAAATTCACCAGTTTTTCCACTCATGTTCTTTTTTGTTTGAAGGTCCAATCTACAATACCAAATTATATTTAGCACAATACTTCAAAACTCTAGAAAATCTTAAACTTCTGTCTCTGACAAATTTTCTAAACTCCATGTAACCAGGGACAGTTCTTACAAGTCCTTTATTCTTCCTCAAAAATGCAAGTGTTCCTGGTTCAAGTACCTTATGTCAACCATGAGTCATTGTATTAAAGCTATTTGTAAACTTTAAACATAACAGATTTATTTTGTATCTCACGAACGGCCAGACTTTGAAAAATCATGAAGTGCACATTTTGTATGTTTAAGGCTATCTTCCTTCAAATATTTCTTCTATCCTACAAGTGCTTTGAAGTAAACACTGTTTCCTAACACCAGATGGTATAATGCCTTCCCTTAGCTAGGAAGTTGGCCCCAAATTTGCCCTGGCATTCTCTGCCTGACTTCCTATTCCCACATTTTTTTCTGTTCACTATACTAAATTTTACTTGAGATTTTCCTGCTCTTTTACACCTCTTTCTCTCTGTTTATCAAATAAGCTAATATATAAAGTGACAATAAGGCAAGACATTGGAGCCCCCCAATGGAGAAGTTTCGCTTCATCCTCCTTTGATCACATCTGTTGCCACTTCTCAAAGATACAAATGTTGCTTCTTGAAACCAAGATCCTGCTATAGTTCCCTGTGATACTCCCCTTCTGCAGCAAAACCAAAATAATAACTCCTACATACCCACACCTAGTGTGTGGGCACCTCCCACTGCGATAACAGCAGCAATAATAATATTAAAGATTGGTGGCACTTATATATTATTCTAAATAGTTCTATTATTGCTGCAACACTTCATACCAAACTGTTAGTGTATCCATTGAACAAAGGAGAAAATAGAGGCTGATAGCAGTTAAGGTAGGGAGGCAGTCTTCAAGCCTATTGAAACAACCTCTCATTGTGGGGTTACTTGTGCTCTTATCACACAGAAGCGATCTTTACTGAATTGTTTATCCCATATCCAGAATTTGGCATCACCTTTGTAGGTGACATACCCAGACTGGACCTGTCTCCCTGGTGGTGATCTCTTTCAGCTTGTGTTGTGTACTGTGATCTTTGTAAATGAAAACGATGGATTTCTGTCCTCACACTGGAGGCAGAATGTGCTTTCTCTAATGAGACTGATGAAGAAGACCACAGCCATCCCTAGAAACCTGAAGCCATCCTCCCTCATCCTAGATAGTCTAATATAAGCTCTTCTCTCTACCTCTTTATAATTTTGCATCCACTCAGTTTTCTTCTCAATGTACATGTTCTCCTCTCATCAGTTTTTGAAACTGATTCCACATCTGTTTCATTCTGGAGCTATCATCAACCTGGCTCCAAATGACCCCACTCTGGCATCAGGCTAGCTGACTTCTGCCCTATCCTGCATCAACACTGCAAAGAATCAAATTTATAGCCAGCGCCCAGCATGTTTTATCCCTAAACCAAGAAACAAACACTTGTAAACTGGAACCATTACCCTAGATTGGGTTCATATGGTTATCTCAAGCAGAAAAAAAAATCTCTTAAAAACATTTTCTGATTTTTTTTTTTTTTTTTTGACACAGGGACCCAGGCTGGCCTCAAACTCCTGGGATCAAAGGATCTTCCCACCACAGACTACCAAATAGCTGGAACTACAAGTGTGTGTCACTGATCCTGAACAGAAAAAGAAGTATGTCTTTTAACAGAATCTCTTTGACTCTTTGAAAAGAATTTCTGAGCCCTGAGGAGTCCTTTGCAAGGTGGTGACATAGGTTTGGTAGCATACCTAGGGGAACAGCACAAGGATTCACCTAAAGGCGGGATTTCCACTGCAGCACAACACCAAAACATCAACAAATCATACTCTCCACTACTGTCCAAGTGTGCTGTTTAATATAACACACTGAACAGAAATACTTCAAGTTTTTCTCATTAAACACTCTTTTGTAAACTATTATATTCTAAAAAGTCGAAATAATTTTAAAAAGAACAGTTCATATTTCACTTAATGTAATTTTATAAACAAATTTAACACAAAATGGAATGTGAATGAGCATCTGAAGATTAAATGTGTGCCTCTGCATACATGATGGATCATATGCATGCATCATACATACGGGAATATATTAATATAGATATTTAAATTATTTCTATATACACAACATGTGTACTTGTTTTACATGCACGCACAGTAAGGCCATTCGTATATCCTGTATTATTTACTAGAACTTTGCAAAAGTAGAGGTAATAAAAATTTCCTAGTGCCTATCCGAAAAATTATTTAGCCTGGGAGTCTCTTTCATTTTGAGAAACGGATAAAAAGAGATTTTCAATCCCCTTACCAATCTCCTGCTTTATCTCAGGTGGATCGCGAACACTTTACTTAAAATAATTCTCTTAAATCAACATGACAGAGTTCTTTCCATTGCTCCCAAAAGCTTGAGTTCCTCTTTTTATTTATTTCTACTTATTTATTTTTGGTTTATTTTGTGTTTTTGGTTTGGGAAGGGTTCTTTGTTTTCTGTGGGGGGTTTTTTGCCCACTAAGCCTGCCTTGCTAACTTTCCCTCAGGTGGCCCTTCAAGAACCTTTGCTAAATGCTCAAATAAACAAGAGGAAAAATGTCAGCTTCCACGGTTGGCAAGACAACCAGGCCCAAAGGGTAGGAAACAGCTTCACAGCAGGCAGCAGAGATGAACAAGCAGGAGCTGTTTCATTTTCAACAGGTGCAAAAGAGTTCTGAAGGAACCCAACTTCCCCAGCACTTTCTATTCATCAAACGCTGCTCTCTGTTGGCTGTCACTGTGGAATATTTCTCTAAGGTCAGAGTCAAACTGATTGGAGAAATCAATAGAGCAAAAAGATAGAAAAGCTCACTCATAAATATAGTACTTTGAACAACCGAATTATTTACAGAATCCTGTCTTAGCCAGTGCTCGTGATGATTTTTTCTTTCTTAAACGCAGGAAATTTGCCTCAAAAAATATCAAAACAGGTTTAGTTAGGTTGGTAAGGTGATACTACCTGACTAGGATATTGATGACATAACTTTGCAGTTATTGAGAGCATTGCCATAAAAAAAAGAAAAAAAAGGGAAAAAAATAGTGAAACAGTCAATTGGTCCATTGTAAATGGAGAAGAAATTCTAGGATTTCTTCTACACTTACCTTTTCTTTAAACTTTCAAGATTAATAGTTATTTAAAGTAGCATTTGGGAATTTAGAGAATTAATGTTACTCTTTACACAAAAAGGAGAGTGTGGAGGGTGTCTTGATTTTCTAGAATTCTTCATGGAATTTTTAAAAACCCTAAGCAATAAATGCAACTAGCTTATTGGTTGGAGTAAACTCATCAGAATATAAACAGCTTTTTTTTTTTTTCCTACCATCATTGTTCTGAAATGTATTTTGATAAATTTCCCTTTCCTGACCCTTAGGAACATCCTAGAAAAATCCCATAGCTTTCCAGTCATGTAAATTCCAGTCCTCTCTTTTTTTTTTTTTTTTTTTTTTTTTTTTTTTTTTTTTTTTTGAGACGGAGTCATGCTCTGTCGCCCAGGCTGGAGTGCAGTGGCCGGATCTCAGCTCACTGCAAGCTCCGCCTCCCGGGTTCACGCCATTCTCCTGCCGCAGCCTCCCGAGTAGCTGGGACTACAGGCGCCCACCACCTCGCCCGGCTAGTTTTTTGTATTTTTTAGTAAAGACGGGGTTTCACTGGGTTAGCCAGGATGGTCTCGATCTCCTGACCTCGTGATCCGCCCGTCTTGGCCTCCCAAAGTGCTGGGATTACAGGCTTGAGCCACCGCGCCCGGCCTTTCCAGTCCTCTCTTAATCAAACTGTGAATCTGGTTTTCAGCTAACACCTTTTCCTAGCCCTGTCTAAGACCACTCCAGAGCTGGACCAGGGAGCAAAAGGAGAGTGGCCTTTCTTCTTGCTTTTTTTTCCCTTTCCTCTATTCCACTTTGCTTCTCCTTCAAGGTTGGAGCCGTAGACAAGGGGGTTAGAAGGAATACAGCAATACCTATTTCCGTGTCTTAGGGGGAACCCCTCGTGTCCGCTGACTCTTTGCAGATGACTGTGAGCCTTCCTGGGGCCCGTTTTTTGAGGAGATCACATACTTGCCAGGCTCCCTTTTCTTTCCAACTTCTCTCACCTCCTGCTTGGGGCTATACTCTTGCGGTCACCTTGCCCTGGGAGGTAGCTCCTTTAGATCAGAATTTTGTGAAGATAATTAGAGCAAGGCTACCTTCTGCTGCGGCCATTTGTCCCAAAGAAAAATCCAAAATTTCTTATCCCAGGAAACAGTACGGGCCCAGGTTGCTCCCACTTCTACCTTGCTGCTTGACCTGATGTTGAGGCTTATCCAGCCAGCTTTCTGTTGTTGGCTTCTCCAGGCTTGGGACAGACACCTGCCTCCATCAGCATGTACACCAAGCTTCTGGGGCATATTCCAACATTTCCAAGAACTTTCTGATGCTTAACTGCTTCTGCTGGGCTGATTATTTCTAAAACTCAACAAGCAGTCAATAAGGGAATGAAATATCAATCTTTTCTCATTCAAATGACTCCAAACTTTTTGTGTACTCAGAGGCTGACAAACCTGGTCGAGGGTGGGAAGAATTATCCTCCATTTCTCCCCCATGAAGACGGGCTAACATAGCATTTTCATTTTTGCTACTTATTTAGAAAAAACAAAACAACAACAAAAAAAACCTAAAACTGTTAACTGCATATATCTTCACTGAGGCTATCTTTCTATGTACTGTAGGATTTGATGATCACTTAACCAGATTAGTCCCTTCTTAAAGTCTTAACTGTCTTTAAAATGTACAGATAATTAACATGCACTTTTCTCAACTTTCAGCCTTTAGCTGACCAGCTGACTTAGAGACAACAGAAAAAAATCCAATGATATTATTTCTCTAATGAATCGTTTTCTCACACACACACTTACACTCAAATTTGAGTTGGTTAACCCGGCAAATGAGGCTTGCTTCATACCTCAGTAGATAAAAATACATAAATTTTCAGTAACTTCTAAAAAAAAAAAAACCTGATTATTTCTTACATGTTGATTCAGTAATGCTCATCAGGTGGACTCTGAGGCCATGTTTTCCATGACTCCGCCGTTTTCCACTCACCACCTACCCAGCCTGTACTGCTGGGTTTTTCTGTGCTCTACTCTAGAATAAGTCTAGAGTTCCTCATTGTTGTACATCTTTGATGAAACCTGAGGGCTTAGACCTATCGCACAGATTCCAACTCCAAAGCTAAACCTTGGCAAAGGAAACCCACAAGATAAAACAACCCAGACCTTCACCTGGGAATCCAAACAATCCCCTAACTCATTGAGCAGAGGGGTTTTAAATATGGTAATTTGGGAAATCCATATCATTATTAGGGGTGGTAGTGATCTTTACACTAAACTAATTGACTATATGATAGTTAATAACTGAAGTGGTAATATACTGTAGTCATGAAGAGATAAACTCCTGGGTCAGAAAACAGCTGACATGGTATCTTGGCTCCCACTTCGCGAACTGGGCCACCTTGAGTGTGTTACTCAACTTCTTAATGCCTTAATTTCCTCAGCTGAAAAAAAGGTATATTAATTTCTACATTATAATTTTATAGTAAAGATAAATATTCTGATGTATTGTCTTAGTCTATGTTGCTATAGCCAACCCCCACAGACTTACCCTAGGCTTAAACAACAAACATTTATTTCTCACAGTACTGGAGGTGGGAAGTTCCCGATCGGGACACCAGTTTGGAATTCTGAGATCAGGGCCAGCGTGGTTGGGTTCTGGCGAGCACCCTTTACTGCGCTGCAGACTTCTCCCTGTATCTGCACAGAGGGGAGAGACGGATAGCTCTCTTCCTCTTCTTATAAAGACTCTAGAGCCATTATGGGGGCACAACTCTGACGACCTGTTTACCTCTCATAATACTACCCTGTTGGGATTTAGAATTTCAACCTATGAATTTGAGGGGATATAAATATGCAGTCCTTAATAATATGAATTACTATTAGTGTATACCAATGTTTGGACCCTATAATTTTCCTAATGCCCAATCTCACCTGTCACCCAACAGCTTGGAATTGTTATTAGACAGTTTGATATTCTGTGTGATGCTTAATTTAAAACGGGGCACATGCATTAACAGATACCTCTGTCAGTCACTCAAAGTTTAGATGAAACTATAGTTGAAGTGCTAGCTACTATCACCTTGCGTGAGGGCAAAGTGGCAAAACATAGATTTAACATAATTGGGGCTTTTACATTAATTAGTAGATAATAGACTGACAAATAAGTGAAATAAACTCTTCAAAGAAATAAGTTCATTGAAGAAAATATAAATATAACCAATTATGAAAATATTAATATTGAATAAGAAAAAGGTGTTGCTGAAATAAAGAGTTAATTGGGAATATTTGAAAATAATATTTGATATATAATTTTGTACATATTCCATACAAGAGTTCGAGAAAGGTAATTCATATTTACCAAAAAATGCTGTGAACTGCTTGGAAAGTAGAATATCCAACCAGAGAAGAATGAATTCTGAGAGTCCTGTAGTTTGGTGTAGGTATTCTAAACTGATAAACTAGTATTGATTTTGTCAAAACATTCTTCATTTCTTAAGTTTCTCAAATTAGTTTTTCATCTACTCAGGTAAAGCTTTAGGACGCTACAGATATCTGGTACTAAACACAGCTACAGTCACACCACAAGATGATAAATTGACTTACAGAAACAGCTCAAATTGGTGTGAATTTTGGTCACATACTTACAAGGTTCAGAGATGAATTGATCCCAGTTGGGTCCAAATATACATTTTCAATAGACTGATTTTTGTTTTTTTTTTTAAACAGAGTCTCGCTCTGTCACTCAGCCTGGAGAGCAGTGGTGGGATCTTGTCTTACTGCAACCTCAGCCTCCTGGGTTCAAGCGATTCTCTTGCCTCAGCCTCCCCAGTAGCTGGAATTACAGACCTGAGCCACTGTGCCTGGCTAATTTTTGTATTTTTAGTAGAGATGGAGTTTCACCACGTTAGCTAGGCTGAACTCCCATCCTCAAGTGGTCTGCCTGCCTTGGCTTCCCAAAGTGTTGGGATTATAGGTGTGAGCCACCGTGCCAGGCTGATAGACTGAATGTTGACCCTGATGACTGCAAGACCTATCTGTGCGTGAGGTTTCGAATCGCAGGAGCTCAGTCAGCTTCACTACATTGAACATGAGGGCTATTTTCACATCATAAAAGGTGACAGACTCTTTGACGGCTACCATAAGCACGTCTTAGGTCAATGAGCTGTCTCCAGATTTGTTTATTTGGTATTATGGGTTTTAACCAGGACCATCCCCGTCAATTTTCATTCTTTTTTGCCATAATTTGTTTAGATATTTCCATGGTGATAAAGATTATTGATTTTCTGAAATCAAAGAATGGGACTTCATTATTCAAACTGTTTGTTTAATTTTCTGTAAAAAGTGTTATATAGACTATATAGCGTTTTTGATATTTTAAAAATAATAGAATAAATGCTAGGTATTTAACATGAGTTTTACAAATACATTATCAATAACTTTAAAGTCCTCTGTGTTATCCTTCCAGATTTCATTAACCAAACTTAATTATTAACCAAAGTTAATGAACCAAATTTCATTAACTTGCCATATAGGCAAGCATGAGTCTCAGTTTTGTTCAAATCATATTTTTCTCTTCATTACAGATTTCAACATGAAGAGTTGGTTTTGGTTTTTGTCAATGTTCTCCAGAGAGACAAAATAATGAGGATACGTGTATGTGTGTGTTTGTCTTCCTTTCTCTCTCTCTTTCTCTCTCTCTCTCTCTTTGTATATATACATATGAAGAGAAGGGATTTATTAGGGAAATTGGCTTACTCAATTATGGAGGCGGAGAAGTCCCGAGATAGGGGCTCTGTAAGCTGGAGAGCCAGGGCAGACTGAGAGCCAAGGAAGATGATGTAACTCTCAGTCCAAGGTCAAAGGCCTGAGAGCCCGGGAGGCTGCTATTGTGAGTTTTTGAGTCCAAAGACTGGACAATCTGAAGTTCTGACATCCAAATGCAAGAGAAGGGCATTCCAGTTCTGGAGGAACAAACAAGAATTCCCCCTTCCTCTGCTTTTCTTCCATCTGGGCCCCCAGCTGACTGGATGCTGCCCACTCACATTGAGGGTGGATCTTCCCATTCTGTCCACCCACTCATGCACCAATCTCCTCTGGAAACGCCCTCACAGACACACGTGGGGCAGACCAACCATTCTGATCAGATGCCAAACCACCTGAGTTTCCCTTTCAGCAAAAGGGGCATGGGCTCAGTGCCTTCTGAAAAGTTGAGAATAATCAATTCAAGGATTGAAAATGAATAATACTTTACCAACTATCTGGGTATTCCTGAGTCTAGACAAATTGACAACCAAAATCAATCATCGCAGGGGTATTACTAAATAATGTATTCATTCAATCGTACAATTCATTACGCTTTATATGAATAGAATCCTGCTAGACACCCTTTCATGACTTTTCTTACAGTGTTGTTCACAAAAGCCATTCATTGTGATGTGTGAAGCTGCAGTTCATATTTTTTACCTGCTGTATCATATTCTAACACACAAATATGTTACAATATATTTGTCTATCTATTTGTCAATAGATACTGGGGTAGTTTGCATTTTTTCTTCTGCTATACATGCATACATGTAGACAAACATGAACATGTACATGTTCATACACATCCACAGTAGCTTATGTCCTTTGATGCATATATGAAAGAGTCCCCCAGTGATCGTTGCTCATATTATCCATGGATGAGCAGAATTTGTGTTGTACAGACATCATCTTGCACAAGCACTTCTTACTTAAATGGAGAATGCCATGGTGTTTTATAAAGCGGTTTTTCTGAAATGCCTTTTTACCAGCTATCTAGAATGTTTCCTGTGACAGAGACTGCTAGATACCTATGCAATATCCAAGTTATTTTGAAATATACATATATGTATATCCCTCTCGTATACAATACACAGTAATAACCCCCAAATGAAAAACCGATTTTTTTCAAGTCCCTTTTTCTTATAAGCTTTGTCAGTGAGAATTATTTGGTAGTACTACCCAGAATACAAAAATATTTTATCAATTGAATTTTCCAAATGCCACTGCTTGAAATGTAGAAGTGATCTTTGGAGTTCCAGGAGTCCACTTTGTATGGTGAGGAAAAGATGATGGGAATCACCAAGAACTCAGACCTGATATCCTTGAGCCACTAACTCATACCAATGGCCAAATTCTCACTGCAGTGAAAAAAAATAAACTCATGCACTTAAATAAAATATGCCCTTTAGCAGTAAGCCAAACAAAATCCTGATATATTTTAATTGAGAATTTCAATCGCATTTCTCTAATTACTAATAAAGTTAATTGAAATATGTTAAATATAAAACCTAATAGAAGTCATATTTTTAAAAACCTGTAAAAATGTTGAAACCATTGCCTTTAAAATCAGTAAGAAGTCTCACAATCTCTTCTATTCAACATTGTACTGGAAGTCCAAAGCAGTGCAATTAGACCAGAGAAAGATAAACAATTTATGCATACTGAAAAGAAAGAAAAAAATTAATTAAATTAGATGTGATAATTCATAAAGGAATTTTCCAAAATATACAGTTATTTGGAAAATTGATAAGAAATTTTATCATGTTTCATCATGTCAGATATAAGATCAAGATACAGGAGTAATTGCATTTCTAAATGCAGGAAACATTATAAAATAAAACGAAGTGTTTTTAATAGCAGACATATGAAATATTTTAAAACAATAAATGCACAATGATATCCAATAAATATTTTAAAAATAAATATATTTATCAAACCACACTTTAAAAGACATAAATATTTATAGACAGAAAGATTCTCTATAGAGAAGATAGCAATTCTGCCATATTAATCTCTAGATTTAATGGAACTTCAGTTAAAGCACATGTAAGTGCATTTGTGGATACTGAAAAAAACATAACCTTATATAAATCTGGTAAAACGATATACTTTGAAACAAAAACATTTGGAAGATAATGCTGAGTCAGATTTCAGGGTGTATCAGAAAGTTCCAATAATGTAAAAGTATAGCATTGATGACAGAACAATATTGAGAACTCTGAAACGGATCCATGCATATTTAAAAATGATATACGACAGGGAATGGCATTGCAAACCGTAAGAGGAGATCGTTTAATAAAAGGATTATAAATAAGAGTTATCTCTACAAAATACAGGAGTCTAAATTATTACATCCTCATGTTCATAATATTATTTTCAAGTGGATCAAGAATAATACAATATTTTTAGACTTCTAAAAAGATAGCGGGTATTAGCTAAAAGTAAGGGAGAATTTTTTAAATACAGGAAATGTGAGTCATTAGGGAAAAGATTAGCAATGTTGCCTTTATGCAAATCAAGAAGTCATTCACCAAAATCACCATTAATTAGTCCATACCTATTTCTACCATGGTGGTGTTAGCCTCCAATTATTCAACTACTCACAAATGCAAACTCTGGGAAAAACAACAACAAAATAAAACAAAACAACTACCAGAGGAGAGAAGTCAAAACCTGGAGAAGAACTCCACAGAGGATGGCTTCCAATTTTTTAGAAACCTCAAAAATTGAGGCAAGAAGTTGTATGAATGGCTACAACTCAGAGGAACCACTGCAGGTTAAGGAATGAGGAGCAAATCTTGGAATGATAACTAGAGAAAGGGATCTCTTGTTTTTATGCCTAAATTCACAGAAGTCACAGCGTAACTTGAGAGATATGCATGCGTAGGACTGATACAAGCCATGTAGTAAAAATACAGAAAAAGAAACTAAGATTTGGATCACTGTACAAAGAAGGTAAGATATAATTTACAGTCTGAACCTTATTGATATGATCGAATGCTAAAACACTTTGCCTGGAGGATTAAAACAGCACCCAGAGTCTGGACAACCAGCATTAAAAAGTTTAGGACACAACCCATACTTACTCAAAGAGCAAGGAAAATGTGAACAACCTATGTTAAAGTTTATCTCCTGAAGTGAGGCAAAATAATAAAAGAAGAAACATTGCATAAGATGTTGCTTATGACTTCCTACCAAATGATAAAAAATATGCAAAGTTGCATTAATTATCCTGTATATCTGATTTTTGTGTTGGAGAACATTATTTTATTGTCAGTGCAAATATAGATGTGGCATCAATAATCTTTCCACAGTTTTACCTTTTATAGAACATCATATAATTAGAATTATATAGTGTGTAGCCTTCCAGACTGATTTCTTTCACTCTAAGATGCATTTAAGATTTCTTCATGTCTTTTCATGGTTTGATAGTTCATGTCTTTTTATTGCTAAATATTCTTGCATGGTATACATGAATCACAGTTATTCTATTCACATACTGAAGGACATCATGTTGGTTGCATCCAATTTTTTTCAATTATGAATAAAGTTGCTGTAAATATTAGTGTGCAGTTTTGTGTGTGGGGGGGCATAAGTTTTCATCTTATTTGGGTGATAAGGTTAGGATTTGTGTCCCTACCCGAATCTCCTCTTGAATTGTAATCGCCAGGGTTTGAGGGAGGAACTAGGTGGGAGGTGATTGGATCATGGAGGCAGTTTCCCCCATGCTTTTCTCATGATAGAGAGTGAATACTTAAGATAGCTGATGGTTTCATAAGTGTTTCACAAGCTCCCCTTTTGCTTACTCATCTCTCTCCTGCTGCCTTATGAGGAAGGTGTTGCTTCCCCTTAGCCTTCCACCATGATTGTAAGTTTCCTGAGGCCTCTCCAGCCATGCAGAACTGTGAGTCATTAAATCTGTTTTCCTTTATAAATCACCCAGTCTTGGGTATTTCTTTATAGCAGTGTGAAAACACTAATAAATTTCGTTAATAGCTGGAAGCACGATTGTTGAATCTTCTGGTAACACTGTGTTGGGCATGTAAGGAACTGACAATCTTTCAGAGTGGCTGTATGTTTTGCATTCTCACTAGCAATGAATGAATGAATCCTCGACAGGACTTGGTGTTATCAGTGTTTTGAATTTTAGCTAATCTCATAGGTATATCATTGCTGTTTTAATTCACAATTCTCATATAACATACGATGTCGAACATATTTTATATGATTATTTACCATTATCATAGTTTATATGATAATGATTTTAAATGATTATGTCTTCTTTGATGAGCTATTTGTTCAGATTTTAACCCAGTTTTTAATTGATTCTTATTTTTCTTATTTTTAACTATTTTTGTGTATTTTAGATACAAGTTTTTTAACAGATATGTTGTTTGCAAACATTTTCTCCAAGTTTGTGTCTTGTTTTTTCATTTCCTTAATGCTATATTCATACAGTTATTGAAATTTAAAGAACTCAAAATATTTGTATAACCTTATTTTAAGTTTGTGTCATTATGCTTATATGCTTCTATGAATTATACATACAAATGTATTGATATAACCTGTCTTACTATGAGCTACCTATTTCCTGAAGAGTCATGTCATCTACGTTGTAGTTCCTCTTCCTGAACTATTGAACATACTTTCCAAACAGAAAATATTATATATAGAAAAAATGTATTTAAATAAAACTAATTAAGATTGATTATATGCCCCCAAAATGTATAAAGATTTGCTTTTACATCTATTAAAATATTTTTCTGCTGAGTATTTCTGACAATCTAATAATAATAACATACAAATAATATATAAATACATATAACTATATAACTTATATGACAATACTAAAAATACTGAACCTGAGAGTTTCAATTTAACTTTTGTTTGGTGGTCTATATTTTACAATTATTTCTAGTTTAGTAAAAAATGTTTTGCCACAACAACTGCACCTCTTTAGAGAAGTCTTCTATGGGGAAAGAAGCAGCCTTGGATGGCATGAAGGAATTATATCAGGATAGATTCTCCTACCTTGTATACTTAATTATCCGTGTTCATCTTAAATATTAGAAATCATTTTCCAGGGCATTGTTATTATCCATGTTGTTTCCCTCATGTCCTAAACAAAATGGTACTCTTCTAAATGAAGCCTCCTCCCTATACTTATAAAGTAGAAGACATAAATGAGAAAATAATTGAAATAAATAATGTGGTAAACGCTTTGGCATAAATTTTCAGGCTACCGAAGCTGAACACCTGGTGGATGGACAGTTACAATAAATTATTTGTAACAATGTATTTTTATTTATTAATTTTTATATGTCAGGCATGAAATTGAGTATGAAACAATTATAAGGCTACACTTATTAAGTCAGCAAATGTGATCTGAACTCCAGCAATTGCAATACAGCAGGCATTTTATAAAATGAGGCCTTAGAGAATGCTTGCATGCAATTAACAGTTAAGGACACCAGCTTTATACAAATTTAAAGAAGTATGGTCAGTACACCCTTACCTTGCTACTACAGAGGGTATTTTTAGAAACTCTTAATAGGACAATTAGTATTGGAGAGCTATTGCCCTATATTAGTTGCTAACTACAACAAAAAATAAAGACAAAAATATAGAATGATTGGTTCCCAAGAGAAATTTCCTGATTACAAAGACTAAAGAGGTGAACAGATCAGCAGAGTGGCTCCTAGCCATGCAGTCATTCAGACACTCGCTAATGAAGGCTTCATCATTTTCAACATGTGCCTTATATTAGTATCCAAATAGTCAATTTTATCAATCTTGTATTTGTGTATTCTGGATTTTACTAACACATTCAACAAGTCTCTACAAGTTCTCATGGAGATAAATACTAACACATTCACTTGTGATACAAACTGAAGTCAGAACATTTAGACATAAAGTAAGTTTGATTTGAAATGTGAGTCTAAAATGACACTTGGTGTTGCCAATTAGGTTAAAGGAAAACATTTTCCAAAATTTCAGAAATCTAAATCTGAAACTCCAATTTTTGATGACAATGTATTTAAAATATGCTTACCATATGCATTATGTCAAAATTATATATGTAGCATATATATTTAAGCTATGATATGAAAACTAATATCCATTTTAAAATGCTCAAGAAGCTGCATACTATTTGCTAATCTTAGAGAGTATTTGAGCAAAATGGTAGAAAGCCGCTAATTTAACGATATGGTGATAATGAGCCCTAAAGGTGGACAAACAGTAATTCATCTGAGACATTGCAGGATGCAATTACAAACCATTTTTAATTCTGATTTTCAACCCACAACATCGACCAGATTAATGAATTTTTAAAAATAAATATGCCACAGAAATGATTTTTTTATTATAAGAATTGTAAGAATAAAATAAAATATGTCCATAATAAAAGTTGTCTTAAAACGTTTTTAAAGAGTCATTAATGATAATGACTTTCAAAAATGGGAAGGAATTTGTTGTGATCCTTTAATTTCTAAATTAGACAAAGCATTGAGGAATATGGAGCCCTTTCCCTTAGAGTTAAACTTCCTGAATGTCTCCAATGGTGACTCATTGCAGACTCTTAATGTTTTACTTTCTCAATAGTTTCCCAATTAACTATAATTTAATATGTTCAGGCAGTCATATATTCACTTATGTGCTATTTGCTCTAAATTTTTCTGTCTTCCTCAAATTATTCTGCAATGTATTAAGCAAAGGTTGTAAAACCTCACTTTCATAAAATTATGTTGTTTATGTGGTCTGAATATATAAAGTAAATTGGAAAACATGATAAGGTAAAAAATAAAGCTAAAATGAACTATTTGGTATTCTGGTCCCAATTTTACTAAATGTACTAAAATTTGACAAGAAATACAAAAATCTCAGAAAGAAAGATCATCCTTCACATTAATATGGTAGATACATATGGCTTGAAATGAGAAACTGCCAAAATTAAAATTAAAGAAACCCTGAAACCTAAATTTAAGATACAGTAGGCAGGGCACGGTGGCTCATGACTGTAATCCCAACACTTTGGGAGACTGAGGAGGGCAGATCACCTGAGGTAAGGAGTTCGAGATTAGCCTGGTCAGCATGGCGAAACCCCGTCTGTACTAAAAGTACAACAATTAGTCGGGTGTGGTGGCAGGTGCCTGTAATCTCAGCAGCTCAGGAGGCTGAGGCAGGAGAATCATTTGAACCCAGGAGGCGGAGGTTGCAGCGAGCAGAGATCGCACCACTGCACTCCAGTCTGGATGACAAGAGCAACACTCCATCTCAAAAAAAAAAAAAAGGAAAGAAACAGTAAAAGGGTGAGGTATGATGTTCTTATTCTGTATGATATGGAAAAAAATGATCATGAGGGAAATATAAGAATGCACAGTTCAACATTTGCCATGGCTTAAATAATGACATAAAAATGAACTTCCTATTTATTACGGATGTGTTTGATTTATTCTTGCTTTTATATTTATTTATGTATTTATGTATGTATGTATGTATTTATTTTTGAGACCAAGTTTTGCTCTTGTGGTCCAGGCTGGAGTGCAATGACACGATCTTGGCTCACTGCAACGTCTGCCTCCCGGGCTCAAGCGATTCTCCTGCCTCAGCCTCCCGAGTAGCTGGGATTACAGGTGCAAACCACCAGGCCCAGATATTTTTTGTATTTTTAGTAAAGATGGGGTTTTACCATGTTGACCAGGCTGGTCTCAAACTCCTGACCTCAGGTGATCCGCCCGCCTCAGCCTCCCAAAGTGTTGGGATTACAGGCGTGAGCCATTGCACCCAGTCTATTTTTTGCTTTTATTATTAGCTTATTGAACTTTATATGACTTAATTCTTAGAACTCAGATTTCATGTCTTAGTTTGTTAGGTATACTATAAGAGAATATAATAGGCTTGGTGGATTACGAACAACAAATGTATTTCTGCAGATTTGGTGTCTGATGAGGGACTGCTTCCTGGTCCATAGAGGCCATCCTCTCAATCCTTTTATGGCAGAAAGGATGAAGGCTGCCTGTGGTCTCTCACGTTAAAAAGTGGGAAATTAGATTATAAAGTACCTACCAAAGGCCTCACTTTTTAATCAGGAAATTAGGTTATAGGAGGAATTTATGTTATAGGGTTCTACCAAACATCCCACTTTTTAGTGCAATCACATTGGGGGTTAGGATTTCAATATATGAATTTGGGTTGAACACAAGTGTTAGTCTACAGCACTTCAGTTATTTAGCTGATAATGCTCTTTTGATTTCTGATATAGGGGAAAATCACACTGAATGAGTAACTCAATATTATAAAGACACTTAGTGGAAGTCATAGTCTTTGTAATGTTGGGATTGTTATTTAGCACATGAATAATAAAAGATATGCTCAGATAAAGCTGTAGAAAAATGTGAATGTGATCAGTGCTATAATTTTAAAAAGGAGGGAGAAATGTGTCCAATATAAATGGGAAAACATGATGACTATAACTTATCTTGGACACTTTCAGAATCAGACCACAAGAGATAAAAAGGGAGGAGAATCATGATAGAAAAACCACAGTAGAACAGGAACTTATTTAAGCGAGAATCATCTATCCCCGTAAGATGTGATTCTCCAGAAGATGGTTTCCTAAATGTTGAACGGAGCGATTTTAATTTATGTATTTTCTACTTAGCTTGTTTACACTTTTTAAAGCAGTTTAGCCTGCCCAGGGAAGACCTTATTTATCCTCAAATACAAATAAGAAAAGAATAATAAATTTGACTCCATAAATAGTGACTTTTAGAAATTCAAAAGACAAGGCCGGGCGCGGTGGCTCAAGCCTGTAATCCCAGCACTTTGGGAGGCCGAGACGGGCGGATCACGAGGTCAGGAGATCGAGACCATCCTGGCTAACATGGTGAAACCCCGTCTCTACTAAAAAATACAAAAAACTAGCCGGGCGATGTGGCGGACGCCTGTAGTCCCAGCTACTCGGGAGGCTGAGGCAGGAGAATGGCATGAACCCGGGAGGCAGAGTTTGCAGTGAGCTGAGATCCGGCCACTGCACTCCAGCCTGGGCGACAGAGCGAGACTCC